>NC_045763.1:63797983-64099693 GCF_008692025.1 Phocoena sinus
ACTAGTTATTAAATAATGAATATACTTTGACCAAGTAGAATTTATTCTACAAATACACTGATTGATAATGGAATATATATTAATATGTGTCAACATAATAATAGCTAAAAAGTAAAGAACATTATAGAGTTACAGCTATCCTTGTGAAAAATGGATTTAAAGAAATAGGAATATCTAATAAGGGAAAAATGTTCTTAAAGAAATACATGATGAAAGGCATTTTTAATTTAATAAAAAAAAACTATCTCAAGCAAAGATCCATCATTATGGATTAATGACAAAATAATGAAATTCTTTCTAAAACCAAGGAAAATTCAAGGATGTGTGCTGTAATCATGATTTTTAACATTTCTCTTTGAATTGAAACCAATATGATAAAATAAGAAATGGGAAGTATTACTATAACAAAGGAAAATAAATTATCATTAGTAATAGAAGTTTTTATTGTCTATCTTTGTTATTATTATTATTATAAGATTATTATATTTTGGAAAATCAAGAGAAACAATTCATAACATTTCAGACAATTAGAAAACAGTGGTCAGTTAAAAATATATTAAAATCAATAATATTTTCAAGGAAAAAACATAAAACAGACTTGTGGCAGTTGATGGATTGAGCTGAAGAGGATGAGCTTCTATATCTTTCTAAGCTTTAGAAATTCTGGATGAAATATATAGAACATATTTTTAAATTAATTGATAAAGTTATAAAGAAAAAGAAATTCTAAAAACTCAGAAATAAATTAAAATAAGAATGGTAAGGAAAATCTGATGCTTTGTTATCCCAAAGTAGATTCAGATCAGATTTAGCTCAGAGGATTATGGACTAGGAGATGTTTACACATTAGGCATGGCAGCCAGAGTCAGGAACATTAGAGATTTTTACCCTCTAACAGGATAGAACAAAATAAATCCCACCCAGTAACCTTCACAGGCAGCAAGAAACCTTAACCTTTATAACGGATTTTGAGTAGAGGACAAAAAAATGTGTAAACCAAAACCAAACAAAATATTTATTCACACAAAAAAATAAATTGCAGAAAAAATTAAAAGTGAATGCATAACATGAAATCCATAAACTATACAATTATATAAAAAGAATCTAGAGCTACTAAAAACCTAAGTGTCAGTTGATGTAATATGAAGCACTTTTACAATTTAAGACATATAGAACTCACATAGAATAGCCCATTCCTGCTCACAATTAAAGAAAACTAAAAACATGCATGGAAACCAATAACCATGAAGAAGAATCAGTTAATAGAAAATATGAAAAAAATAAGTGCCCCCAAAGCATAGAATAATAGAGCATTATGAAAGGCAATTTTAAAATAATTAAGCTTAAAATAAAGTGATAAAAATGACATAACAAAAGAAGAGGATAATTTGATATAACAAAAAGGCAAATTTTAAAAGATCCAAGTAGGACTTCTCACAATGAAAAAAATAAATGCAGAAATAAACTATTTAATGAATGGGATAAAAATATATTAGACACAATAAAGATTAAGTAAGTATGTAGAAAAGAGATATGAGGAATGAGCCAGTATGTGTCACAAAGAGCTAAAAATATTTATACTATGAAGAATTGCTCAAGAGACATAGGAGATATACCAGAATCTTCAAATTCATTTTAATAGGAATAAAAAGATGAAAGAATAAATGGAATAATAATATATATATTATACAAGATTAGATGACAAATTTTCAGAAGTGATTAAAGATTTGAATCTTCAGATTCAGAAAGCATTACAAATCAAAAGTGGAATAAAGGGCTTCCCTGGTGGTGCAGTGGTTGAGAGTCCACCTGCCGATGCAGGGAACATGGGTTTGTGCCCCGGTCCGGGAAGACCCCACATGCAGCAGAGCGGCTGGGCCCATGGGCCATGGCTGCTGAGTCTGTGCATCCATAGCCTGTGCTCTGCAATGGGAGAGGCCACAGAGGTGAGAGGCCTGTGTACTGCAAAAAAAAAAAAAAAAAACAAAAACAAACAAACAAAAAAAAGTGGAATAAAGACAACTGAAGACAGAGAGATATGGAGAAACTGCATATTCCATAAAAACAAAAAGAATATATAAATATATGTGTATTTACTTATATGTTTGTATACACAATCTTTCTCTCTCCTTCTCTCTGTCTCTCACTCTCACTCCCTCTTTCTTATAGTTCTAGACTATATAGTTCTGGATTGCATATTTATGTTCTCCCAAAATTCACGTGCCACAGAGCAACTAAGCCCATGCCCTGCAACTACTGAGCCTGTGTGCCACAACTACTGAAGCCCGTGTGTCTAGAGCCCATGGTCCGCAACAAAAGAAGCCACTGCAGTGAGAAGCCCAAGCATTGTAACGAAGAGTAGCCCCCACTCGCCACAACAAGAGAAAGCCCACGCGCAGCAGCGAAGACCCAACACAGCCAAAAAATAAATAAATAAATTTATTTAAAAAAATAATAAAATAAATATAAGCCATTTTAATCTAGTGAGAGAATGTGGAAATCTGAATACAATGAATGGTGGTTATGAATATGGACACTGGGATAAGAATGTTGGGGTTCAAACTCAAGCCCTACCTATTACTAGCAATAGTAATAATAGACCTGGTTACCACCAGCAATAGACCTGGTTACCACAATTTCCTCATCTGTAAAATAGTATTAATGATAATATTTACCTCATAGGATTACTGGAAAATTAAATTTTAATAGAATTAAATGTGTTAACATATTATATGCATTAGGGACAGAGTCTGATTCATAGTATGTGTTCAGTAAATGTTAGCTATTATTATATTTATAGATTCATAGATTTGCCCAAGTTTATTATGCATCACTAAAACATATTTCCCACAATTATCACATGATATTTATAGAATTTTAATTTCTATCATTTCAAATATGAAAAAAGTATACCAACTTGAAGACATTTATTGCAATAAATTCATTATACCAGGGTATAAGTCAGTATCATTCTTGCAATCTATTAGTTTAAACAAAGCTATAGATTTTATTAGGAGGCAGTTGGTAATGTACAGTATCTCAAGAAAAGCTGTACAACTAGAACCATGAATGTTTGGATGAGGGACTACAATCTTCCAGGAATTTAGAAACTATTCTCTCTCCATTTCTCTACTTGAGTCTACAATATTATATTTCCTTTCTACTCCTCTATTATTATTTTTTTTTCTCTCTACAAACTGGCTTTCTCCCTCTTCTTCCTTATATACATTCTTGCCTCTGAATTCTTAAATTTATATCAATTTAGTTCCAGCTATGAAAGGAAACTACAACTTCATCCAGAATCCACATTCCTAGGACAGATAATTGAATAGTCCAAATTTGGATTAGGAAACTGATTTTCTGCAACCAATTATCAGAAGTTTTGGGTTAGAAATTACAAACAACCAATGGTAGATGCTCACAATAGGAGTCACCGTGGTCTATGAAGTAATCACAATACCATTTGCTACAATCAGTACCTTTCCTACCAGTCTTAAAAGATACACTACAGTGTTTTATTTTATAGCACCATAGAATAATTACTAACAAATTTAGTTGGTGAGAATCCATGCTGTTTTAGAAAATTACAACTGTAGAAACAACTTAATTAAGTGTCTAGTAACTATCTTGGCCAATAAATACAGCATGATTATGAAGCAGTTTGGTTTTTTTTTAATCATTATTATGTACCCTTTTTATATTAAGATACCATAAACTTAAATTTAATCATTATGTGTCCTTGGGAATCTTTTCCAAGTTAAAATGCATCAGCAATTTAGTTCTGATTATCTAGATTAAAGGGAAACTAGCTACAACATCTATAAATTCAGTGAACACCAGGCTAAGATATGCAAACTTGCCTTCCTACAAAGGTCTTACATACTCACTGTTGCAAACATATATCATATAGGCTTCATTGGTTGGCCAAAGAGAATATATGTTAATATTATTCAATTTTATTCATATATCAAAATATGTTTGTTATGGAAAAAAGCTCACTATTTTATGGAACTTACTCTGTTCCTGGCACCATCTAAGTGTTTTACATACATTAAGTCATTCAAACCTCATTACAATTATGTGAGATAGGTTTTATCATAACCTCTGTTGGAAAGATGAGAAAACTCATAAACAGTCATAAAGTAATTTGCCCATGTCTAGCAATAACCAGAGCTAGTGTTCAAAGGCAAGCAGTCTTGCTTCAAAATCTGTTTTTAGAGAATTAGGAAGAACTACAGTCCTGCAGCCTGTGGAACAAAAACCACATTCACAGAAAGATAGACAAGATGAAAAGGCAGAGAGCTATGTACCAGATAAGGAACAAGATAAAACCCCAGAAAAACAACTAAATGAAGTGGAGATAGGCAACCTTCCAGAAAAAGAATTCAGAATCATGATAGTGAAGATGATCCAGGACCTCAGAAAAAGAATGGAGGCAAAGATCGAGAAGATGCAAGAAATGTTTAACAAAGACCTAGAAGAATTAAAGAACAAACAGAGATGAACAATACAATAATTGAAATGGAAACTACACTAGAAGGAATCAATAGCAGAATAACTGAGGCAGAAGAATGGATAAGTGACCTGGAAGACAGAATGGTAGAATTCACTGCCACAGAACAGAATAAAGAAAAAAGAATGAAAAGAAATGAAAACAGCCTAAGAGACCTCTGGGACAACATTAAATGCAACAACATTTGCATTATAGGGGTCCCAGAAGGGGAAGAGAGAGAGAAAGGACCAGAGAAAATATATGAAGAGATTATAGTCGAAAAATTCCTTAACATAGCAAAGGAAATGGCCACCCAAGTCCAGGAAGCGCAGAGAGTCCCATACAGGATAAAACCCAAGGAGAAACATGACAAGACACATAGTAATCAAATTGGCAAAAATTAAAGACAAAGAAAAATTATTGAAAGCAGCAAGGGAAAAATGACAAATAACATACAAGGGAACTGCCATAAGGTTGACAGCTGATTTCTCAGCAGAAACTCTATAAGCCAGAAGGGAGTGGCATGATATACTTAAAGTGATGAAAGGGAAGAACCTACAACCAAGACTACTCTACCCTGCAAGGATCTCATTCAGATTTGATGGAGAAATCAAAAGCTTTACAGACAAGCAAAAGCTAAGAGAATTCAGCACCACCAAACCAGCTCTACAACAAATGCGAAAGGAACTTCTCTAAGTGGGAAACACAAGAGAAGTAAAGCACCTACAAAAAACAAACCCAAAACAATTAAGAAAATGGTAATAGAAAGATATATATTTAAAATTACTGCAAATAAAAGTTTACTTTAAAAAATCAAAAATAAAACACCTCTGTATGGATAATTACCCTAAACACGAATGGATTAAATGCTCCAACCAAAAGACACAGGATTGCTGAATGGATACAAAATCAAGACCCATATATATGCTGTCTACAACAGACCCAGTTCAGACCTAGGGACACATTCAGACTGAAAGTGAGGGGATGGAAACAGATATTCCATGCAAATGGAAATCAAAAGAAAGCTGGAGTAGCAATACCCAGAAAAGTAGTTTTGGGTACCTTGATACCTATTAAAGGTGCTAAATTTTTATCTCCCTGAAAATTATCCTCTCATTTTACTCCACGAATCAGGTAAATCCCTAGTTAAACAATTTTTCTTTTTATTGGATAACTTGAAGTCTTCTGTCCTTACCTTAACATAGAGAATATTGTTTTTAAACCAAAGTGAGATTGCAGCTGTAATCTTTTTGGGTAAATATGTTTCTAAAATGAGCCTTAAACAAAATTACTTCCTAAAGAAACCCAACTTCTAACCTATTTAATTAAGGCTATTTTTGTGTGTATGTGTGTGTAACTCTGCTTTAAAAAACAAAACAAAACAAAACAAAACACTCTGGGTATCAAGCTTTACATTACCTATAAGGGAAATCAGTCTCCTTCTTTGTGAAATAAGCAGCTGTTGCCATGGTGAGACTGACTGAGATACAGGTTGCTGTTATGTATAATATTTCAAAATCCTTAATTCAGTGTCTATGTGACTAGGGTGTTTGAACACTCTCAAGGGATTTACTAGCAGCGTAAATACATTCTGTGTTTAAAGTAACCATACACTATTTAACAGATGATCAATATTCAAAATGTATCTATTAAAATTTTATCATAAGTACTATGCCAAGTTCCTTTGGATAGATACAAAGTAAAATAACCCCACAAGGAACATACATTCCAGTTGAAGAGATGACATACAGCCATTAAAATTTGAACTGAGAATTAAATAAAACATGATACATAGTTCAAGAGAGGTTACAAAAACTGTGAGGTATTCAAGGAATGGTAAAGATGATTAGGACTGAGTGCCAACAACAGCAACAAAATCTCTTAGATAAGTAGGTAAGGTGTTTTTTTGTTTTTGTTTTTTTGTTTTTTAATGGTTTTCAGTAGTCAATGGCATTTAGATCTTAAAGAAGAGGTAAGATTTGGAAGAGCTAAATGAAACAAAGCATTTATTATCTTCTGGGAATAAATGCAGAGTATCCTAGGAAGCCTGGGGATTGCAGATTGCAAAGATCAGAATTTTTACATGGAGCAACAAAATAGCAACCCAAATAATAGAACTTTGGAACAAGGCTGATACATTCAAGGCCAAGTAGAAGTCCCACTGTGAAAGCTTAGGTACAAACTGGAGCAAAAATAAGGCACCTTATTAAATTTATATGGCCAGTGTATGTATCTTTGACATTCTCATTCAGAGGTCTTATTTAATCTACAAAGTGACCCTTTCCTGATTCAAAGTCACTAACTGCTGCCAAAGCAGGTAAAAAAAAAACGTGTGTAAGTAATCTTTTTCCAGGGACTATACCAGATATTTTAGCAGGTAACTGTCAAAAAGCAGTCTCATAATTATTAAAGAGAGCCAACTGAGGCTCAGGGTCTCCCAGATAGGGTGCCAATCTCTCTGCTTTTCTACTATCATGCACTCCATAATCCCAGTTCACAAAATGCTGGTAAAGTGATTACTGGCTAATCGTAGTTTGTCCTTTTTATCTCCATCCATGGATTCAACCAACTGCTATTCAAAACTTTGAAAAACATTCCAGAAAGTTCCAAAAGCAAAATTAGAAATTTCCATGCACCAGCAAATATTTACATAGCACTTACATTGTACTTACAACTATTTGCATAGCATTTATATTGTATTAGGTATTAAAAGTAATCAAGAGGTGATTTAAAGTAAATGGGAGGATATGCATAGTTTATATGCAGATATTATGTCATTTTATATAAGGGATTTATGTACCTGAAGATTATGGTATCTAAAGGGTTTTTCTGGAACAGATACCCACGGATACTGAAAGACAACTGCAACTTTCTTTAAGTTTCTCTGGATGAGTCATGTTCATTATTAGACTGAATCTCAATTTTCTTTTACTCCATTTTCCTATTCTATCCATTCAGAAAAACTCAAACTTTTAATCACAATTACTACATTCACCTCATTACCAACCACCCCTTCAAAATCAGAAATTTCATTTATTTGGGTCAACAGAGATTTCTTACTTATTCACCTCAATGCACATTTCTCAGCTCTAGGATCTAGCAGCATCTCTGCAGCATTCAGCATTGCTGACATGCCCTTTGTTTGGAAAAACTCATTTTTTTTCTTTCCACAGCAACAATGGTTTATGCTAATTCTCCTCTTGCCTGTGCGATCCTTCACCTTTGCCTCCTTATGGCTTCTACTTTATGTCACCATCAGCATTTGGAACTGCTTCAAATTTTCTTCTTAAATTTTAACACACACATTCTCCCTGGTCAGTTTCTTCTAGCAAAATTATTTTAACTACACACACGTGCTCATGACTCAAAACTTCATATATCCTATTACCTGCTGAACGCTTTGACTTGAATGTTGTCACCTATGCCTGAAATTCAGTTCCCTGCCCTAAATCCTACTCTTAGGTTGTATTTCAGTTATAGAAACAGTATCTATCTGTTCACCCAAGTGAAAACTTGATAGACAAACTTGACTCATCCATTTCTTCAGCCTCCAAGTACTAAATCAAGTCTTATAGCTTGCTTCCAGACATTTCTCTGATCCATTCTGCCCAGCAGTGTGTTGTAAATGCTTAACAACCAGTTCTTTGGAAAAAAATGTAAAGCTTGATTTTTGGCATTTGACAATTATCTTTGGGTAGATAACATCCACCACAGCAGATTTCAAGCCATCAAAGTGATGTAACTGAACACATAGTTGGGAAGATATGCACACTCATTCAACTCTCATGAGCCAGCTGATATTTACACTACTGATTTTCTGCCTCATTTTCTACAACTGTTTATCCTTTATTCAAGTCCTAAATGATTACCTGATATGCTATTTTACTATGCTACTTCAACAGCATCCTAACAGGCATCCCTGCCTCCACTGTTGTCCCTTAATAATTCATCTTCTATCATGCTTTTGCAGAATTTTTTCTAATACATAAACTTGATCTTTTCACTTTCTTGTCTAAATCACATCAGTGGCTTCCCACTAACACATTCACATAGTCCAGAAAACAAGAAAGAAATATAAGGTATTTCATGGTTTGGTAGGTGTTGTCTCAGAAGCAAATCTTTACGACTACCTACATTACACTTTTGTGGTTCCTTGTATACACTAAGCAGTTCCTTCCCTTTACGCAATCTGCCACTTCGCTTGGAATGAGTTTCCCATTCTACTCACCTTCACACGTTTGATATGCCTGGCTACCTCCTATTTTAATGTTTAAGATATATTAAAATTCTTTTAATTCTAAGGAAGTCTCGAAAGATGTTCTGCACACTCCCTCCCTGTCCCAGACTCCCAGTAAGCTAACCTCTCCATTTTCATAGCTATTTGCATTGTTTTATTATTACTTGGCCATGTTAAATAATTGCCTAAATGTTTACCTTGCGGCAGCATATACTGTGTTCTCTAAAACAAATAAACAAAAAGCTCTTGCTATATTCCTGATTTTATGAACAAGGAAGAACAAAGTACCAATATAGTAGGAAAACAATTTATGTTGAATGAATAATGTACTACTATTGAATGAAAAAAAAATATTTAGCTTGTAGAGGAGGTGGTATCTTTGTATTTCCATATTTTTTCCATATTTGGAAGAATTAAGCATCAGCCAGATCTTGTGACTAATGTATTCAAGAAAATTGGCATTAAAATGTAGAATGTTCATAGAGATTTAGAGTATATAAAAATATCAAATAGAAACTATAGGTATGAACAAGTCAATAAACAAATTTAGAGGTCAATAGGTAGGCTTAATAGCAGTTTGGGCACAGCAAAAGAAATATATAGTGAATTGTAAGTAGGTGATTACATAGTATCCAGAATGAAGTACAGAGTCCAAAACAGATGGAAGAATAGAGAAAATTGTATATGGAAAATGTTGATAGAGTAAAGGATTTTAAAAATATGTAATGGTTGACCTAGGAAGAGACATGGAATGGATAAGATGCAAAATTTGAAGATACATTGACAGAAGTTTTTAAAACATGAAAAATTCCAAGCACAGTTTTAAAAATCCTTATGAATCTGAAGCAAAATAATTTCAATGAGAAGTACATCTAGACATTTATAATCAAACTATTGAAAGCCAAAAACAAAGGGAAAACCTAAAAGCAGCCATACAAAAAAAAAAAAAAAAAGACATATTTTGTTCAGATGATCAATAAGTGTGAATTCTGATCTTTCAATAGACTCTCTGGAGTCCAGAAGACAATATGGCATCTCAAACGCACTGAGAGAAAATAAAGGCTAACCTCAAATTCTATAACAAAAAAAAGTATCCTTTGAAAGTGAAGTGGGGGGACTTTCCTGGTGGTCCAGTGGGTAAGACTCTGCACTCTCAATGCAGGGGGCCCAGGTTCCATCCCTGGTCGGAGAACTAGATCCTGCATGCATGCCACAACTTAAAGTCTGCATGCCACAACTAAGAAGTCCACATGCTGCAACTAAAAGATCCCACTTTCCACAATGAAAATCCCTCATACCACAAATAATATCTAGTGCAGTCAAAATAAATAAATAAATATTAAAAATTAAAAAGGAAGTGAAGGGGTAAACATTTATTCAAATTAAGAGAGAGACAGAGATTTTTTTTTTTTCCCCACCATGCACACTCTTAGAGAAATATTAATAGGAGACCTTTGGGTAGGAAGAGAATATATCCAGAGAGAAACATAGAAATGCTAGAAAGAATAAAGAACCACAGAAATGATGAACAAGTCAGTAAATTTTAAATGAATATTCTGGGGCTTAAAGTGATCAAAAAATTAAAGTGCAAGAAAACAAAATTTAAGTTGAATCAAGTGGAGTTAAACATTTCTAGATAGCTTTGTCTGGGAAGTAATGAAAGCACTAATATATATTAAGATATACAAAGTGTAGAGGTATGCTTTCATTTCTAGTATAACCCCCCACAAATTATTTTTACAAAAAATAAACTTTACAAAGTAAAAGGGAGAAATAGAATAATAAAATAAGTCTGAGTGGTCCAAAAATAGAAGAAAGGAAAGAAAGGGTACATAAAACAGGTACGATAAACAGAAACAGAAAGTACTCTATTAGATATGAACTAAATTTTGTCAGTATTTGTATAAAATATATTTGAAATCTATATAAAAAAGAAAGATTGTTATGGAAGGTAAATAAAGCAATATCCTTCTTACAAGAAAAAAATATTTCAAATAAGTGCATAGATTTCCAATTAAAAATGTGGAAAGATACATTCTGCAAACAGTCACCCTACTTCTCTTCCTCTCTTCACAAACACACAAAATCTGGTATGTCTATACAAATGTCAGACAAAATAAACTTTAAGGAAAAAATTGGTTGAGCAATACAAGGGACCTTTCATTATGATTAAAATAGAGTATTTAACAATGTCAAATCTGTATGCATGTAATAATATAATTTCAGAAATTAAAACATTTACAATATTGAAAGACAAGAGAAACATATATATAACCATAGTAGGAACTTTAACATACTTTTCTCAATAACTGATAGAAAAAGCAGACAGCAAATCAACAAGCATACAGAAGATCTGAGCAGCAAATACAATAAAATTGATACAATTGGGATCTATGGAACAGTACCTCCAATGTCAACAGTATATACATTCTTTTAGGTGTACATGAAACACTTACGGCAGCTGATCATCTGCTGTGCCAGAGAGCAAGTCTAATCTTGTTTACAAATGGGGACCTAGAATGAAATCCAACCTCTGTCAATAGTAACTGAGACAAATCTATAAAGATTAACTATCGCTTTGCTGAAATCAAGTTATATATACTCATGTTACAAAAGTAGTATAGAAATGCCCTTTCTAGGATATGACCATTGGATTCTAGAAAAATGCAGAAGAAAAGAAGGGAAATTTGTTTCAGTAGCTGACAACAGGATGAGGTAGGAAATGGGAGAGATCTTTATGTATCTCAATTTCTATCAGGTCATATCTTGTCTCCTTTCATTCTGTCATGCGACTTTAGCTTAGGTAAAAGCCTCAGACCAAGATGTTCAGACTGGCAAAATTTTAAAAATCTCCTCAATGCATTGTTGTTGAGGAAGGAAATAGAGTTGAACATCAGCGATGTTTCTGGTGTTTATATTATATTAGGGGAAAGAGATATTTCTATGTATTAATTAAGGAAAGAAAATAAAAATGTTTCATTAAACTGTCTAGTTAGAAGATTTGTTTTAATAATTATTTTTTAATTAATTGATTTTTTCGCTTTTTCTTTTTGGCTGCGTCGGATCTTAGCCGGGCCATGCGGGATCTATCATTGCAGCACACGAGCTCTTTGTTGCGGTGCATGGGCTTCTCTCCAGTTGTGGTGTGTGGGTTTTCTCACTCTAGTTGTGGAGTGTGGGCTCCAGAGTACGTGGGCTCTGTAGCTTGTGGCACACAGGCTCTCTGGTTGAGGTGTGCGGGCTTAGTTGTCCCTCAGAATGTGGGATCTTAGTTCCCTGACCAGGGATCGAACCCACATCCCCTGCATTGGAAGGCAGATTCTTTACCACTGGACCCCCAGGGAAGGCCCTGGTCAGAAGATCATGATAAAGAGTTGAATCAATTATGAATACTCTGAACATATTTTAATTAGGAGCTGTTATCATTTGAAGAAAATATTTCATTTATCAGTCAGTTATAGTCACAAGACATAATCTATATTCCTCAATATTAGAATCTTGTGAATAGGGTAGAAGAGATAGATATAAAAACATATAATCATTACCCAATATAAGTAAAGCCATAGAAACATTGTTTTTTATTATAATCACTGTCTTATTTTTCTCTCACTTTAATGTTTGCACCATGTCTAGTATATGTTAAGTCCTAAACAAATATTTGTTAATTTATTGAACTGAACAGAATCCCATGAAAACAAAATAGTGAAGTATCTACACAGTGTGGAGAAACTTTGTTTAATTATTTGTCCTAGAGATTCTTCATCTATAAATACAGATTTATTATCAAATATTGGCATAGCACAGTGAAGTTTTTGGAAATACATGTGGTCACATTAACTGTCCATAATAGTGATTAGCTTTAAAAAGAGTTACAGGGTGTCTTGGAGAGTGTAAAATCTGGGTATTAGAAGAGCAGACACTAACTGACACTATAACTCTAAGCATGCCTTTCTATTTTATGCACCCTGATTCTTCCAACTGTACAGTGAGGTCATTTGTTTTTGATGCCATTCAAAATCATTTTGAAAGTAAAAGGCAAGTAGATCAGGAAAAATCATAATTAGAAAATATACCTCTGTGTGTATTTATCATGTACTATGTATTCATAACAGAAATATAAATAGTTAATAACTTCTGAATTAAAATCATGGATTATAACCAACACACACATGCATACCAAGTATACCATGCAATTATTTCGATATGCCAAAATCAACCAAGGGAAATCGTTAGTCAGCTTTTTTTTTCCCCCACACTTAAGATAACCAACATTAGCTTTTCTCTTACTGGGGATAAAAGTACCATTGTAGTAACCCCATCTCTCACAGATTTTAAAGGAGTTAATATGTATATTTCTGACTATAATATACTTAAATTTTTTAAAGATTCCCAGGGCATAATAACTAAATGATCTCATTCTCTCACAAAGTAAGAGCAACCATAGAGATTTTTTTCATATTATTCTTGTCTATGAAATTAATCCTCACTGAGCTCTCATAAAGACTTCTTTAAGCCTCTCAGGTGAGGGAGAAGCAGCCCTAATGAGCATGAATCAGTGGCATTTGATCCCCACCATAGTTAAATGCCGACACAGATATAATCTTTTGCTCTTCCAAAGGCTTTTAACTCTGAGAATAAAGAACTCAAAATCTCCAATATCAGCAAGACTTTAAACTAGTTCCTTCTTCTATCCAACAGCTTACCCTCCATTATTTTGCAAAAATAAAACAAGTGTTTTATGGTTTTCATTTGGAGAGAATGTGGGAATTGTAGTAGAAAAGGGACCCATATTCCTTCTATTAGAGTTCCTTGTTTCTTCCATTTTGGTCGGGGAAACTTTCCCTTCCAGAGCATATTGAGCCAAGTTGGCAAATAGAAAGAAATGAGTTTATACCATGTGTCAGTGAAGTTACCACATAAGTGTAGATTTATATAAGAAATATTTTAGATGAATTAAGTGTTCCTTTGGGAAATATCTGGGAAAGATACAGCACAGATAAGGCAAATAGAAACAGCGACCATAAATTAAGTACATTCTCATTACATCTTCACACACCCTGACTGCAAAAAATAACCTCTCCCCTAATAAATACACAGTCTCAGAGAAAAAGATTAGTGTACCCACAGGGCAAAGCAAACAGATACATCTTGTGATATGTTCGGACAATCGTAAAGCTGTACCTCTGGCAGATAATGGGTAGAAGTGAATTAGAGAGGTCTAGGTGAATTATAGAGGTGGGAATCTTTCATCAAGGAGGCCCAGCTGTCTGCTCAAGGTGCTTGACCCTGGCAACAGACATCAGGAGCAGCCATGCAAATGACAGCTATTGCTGAGGGATAAAAGGAGATAAGTGAGATTCTCATAATTGGGCCTAGGGATGGTAGAGAAGTATATTCTGGATTAATCTCCAAAATTTATAAGCAGCTCATGCAGCTCAATATCAAAAAAAACCAAACAACCCAATCAAAAAATGGGCAGGGGCTTCCCTGGTGGTGCAGTGGTTGAGAGTCCGCCTGCCGATGCAAGGGATATGGGTTTGTGCCCCGGTCCAGGAAGATCCCACATATCGCGGAGCAGCTAGGCCCGTGAGCCATGGCCGCTGAGCCTGCGCATCCGGAGCCTGTGCTCCGCAACGGGAGAGGCCACAAGAGTGAGAGGCCCACATACCGCCAAAATAAATAAATAAATAAATGGGCAGAAGACCTAAATAGACATTTCTCCAAAGAAGATATACAGATTGCCAACAAACACATGAAAGGATGCTCAACATCACTAATCATTAGAGAAATGGAAACGAAAACTACAATGAGGTATCACCTCACACAAGTCAGAATGGCCATCATCAAAAAATCTACAAACAATAAATGCTGGAGAGAGTGTGGAGAAAAGAGAAGCCTCTTGCACTGTTGGTGAGAATGTAAACTGATACAGCCATTATGGAGAACAGTTTGGAGGCTCCTTAAAAAACTAAAATAGAACTACCATATGACCCAGCAATCCCACTAGTAGGCGTACACCCTGAGAAAACCATAATTCAAAAAGAGTCATGTACCACAATGTTCATTGCAGCTCTATTTACAATAGCCAGGACATGGAAGCAACCTAATTGTTCATTGACAGATGAATGGATAAAGATGTGGCATATATATACAATGGAATATTACTCATCCATAACAAGAGACGAAACTGAGTTATTTGTAGTGAGGTAGATGGACCTAGAATCTGTCATACAGAGTAAGTCAGAAAGAGAAAAACAAATACCGTATGCTAACACATATATATGGAATATGAAAAAAAAAATTGTTTCTGAAGAACCTAAGGAAAGGATAGGAATAAAGATGCAGATGTAGCGAATGGACTTGAGGACATGGGGAGGGGGAAGGGTAAGCTGGGATGAAGTGAGAGAGTGGCATGGACATATATACACTACCAAATGTAAAACAGATAGCTAGTGGGAAGGAGCCACATAGCACAGGGAGATCAGCTCATGCTTTGTGACCATCTAGAAGGGTGGGATAGGGAGGGTGGGAGGGAGATGCAAGAGGGAGGAGATATGGGGATATATGTATATGTATAGCTGATTCACTTTGTTATAAAGCTGAAACTAACACACCACTGTAAAGCAATTATACTCCAATAAAGATGTTAAAAATATAAAATAAAAAAAATATATATAGTTCTCTATCACACACACAAAAATCATAGTATTATTAAACTGAGTCTGGATTTGCATTTATACAATATTGCACACACATACACTCATATATACACAATATACACACATATACTCACATACATATATAATACTAAATGGTAATTAGTATTGATACTGGATCTTTAACTGTTTTTTTTTTCCCATCTTAAAAAAGAAAAAAGCTAATAGCCAAAAGAAAGCACAAGTAATTATATCAGAGTATCTCAACAAAGCTGAAGATTTCTCTCTGACACACTTGGTTCTTGATGTTTTCTGTGGCTGCTCTCATTAAATTTTATACTAAACAAAACCTGAACGAAAGTCTGTGCAATGTAAGGGAACAATAATTCCCTTTTGCAAGAAAAAGATTTATAGAGAAAATCACTTGTATCTGACAGTCATTGACATCATTCCCCAGTTCATGAAAAGTGACAAGGGCCTGATAGATCCTTCTCCACGTCATCATAAAGCAACTTTTTCTTGTCTCAGCAACGAATGGCAAATGAATCATGATCCCATTGATGTGTGGGAGAGTCTCATTTTATAACTAGAGAAAACTTTTTACAAATTCAACACTGAATCATTTAAAAAATGCAGATTAGACACCTGAAAGCATTTCACAGAATAACACCCTTCCTTTTTCTTTTTTTTTTTAAGAAAATGTGTATTTAAAAACAGATTTTAAGTACATACATTTATAAATAAATTTAGCTACTAAAGTATTCCAGAAAAACTATTAGGAAAAAATTTTACTTCTTAGAAAAATAGGTCACTGATATTTGATTTTACTATGCAAATGAAATGTGCAATACTTAATAGTTCAATTAATTTCTCATCGCTAATAGTTTGTCTCTTTAAGTAGAAGCAGAAGCTACCCCTTTGATTGAACTACTTGATTAGTAGCAAACTTTGTTGGTCAGTGAATTACACCTCTAGTATGAACTTGTCCCTTGACCAGATTAGGGAAAGCTCTAAATAGTCTCAATGATTTAATATGTTCCTTAAATACAAATTATTTTCCCATAGGCCTCTATTATTGCCCAGAATTCTATCAGACATAGTTTTACACTGTCTCTATTGGTGACAAAAAACTACTGTGTTCCTATTTGTGTAGTAAAGGGATTTTATAGTAAAGAATTAAGTTTTGTGATAAGAAAATTGTGTTCAATTTAAAGAACAGGGGCTATAGCCTTGGTAATGTTCTTAGAATCCAGATTCTCTGGAGATAGAGTTCATGATTTAAGATGATATAAGGAATTAGCAGCAGCATTTGGCTAGAAAAACTGCCTCACTGAGTAACTACAAATGAGAGTCATCAATATGGCTCCATCACTGTCAAAACTGGGACTTCTTCCAAGGACTGATACATAATGGAGCCTGGCCTTGACTATTCCTTAAAACACACTTCCAGGGGCTTCCCTGGTGGCTCAGTGGTTGAGAGTCTTCCTGCCGATGAAGAGGACACGGGTTCGTGCCCTGGTCCGGGAGGATCCCACATGCCGCGGAGGGGCTGGGCCCGTGAGCCATGGCCGCTGAGCCTGCGCGTCCAGAGCCTGTACTCTGCAATGAGGTGGGGGCGGGCACAGTAGTGAGAGGCCTGCATACTGCAAAAAACAAAACAAAACAAAACAAAAAAACACATTTCCAGTGAGAGAAGCTGAACAGCTAAGGGAAACATGTAAAGAGTATAACTCAAAAGAAAATAGCAAGCTATGTTATCAATACAAGCTGCAGCAGAAGCATTGGAACAGAAAAATTAAAATATAAAACAAATTATAAATACCTTTAGAGACGTAAAGAATATAAATCATTTCAAAGTAGAATAAGTTAATAGCATTTGGATATATTAAGTATGAAAATGATAGTTAAAAAAAACAATAGGTAAAGATTAATCATAGAATGAATAAAGACAAATAATAAAAGATCAGCGTGAGCATCTCCTACAGGAGAAAACAGGAAAGAGATGACAGAAAATACTTTTTAAAAAAAATAACATAAACCTTACCTAAAAGTTGAAGTTCAAAATTCTAGATAATAGGAATCTCAGAAGAAGAAAATGCAAATAAAAATGGAGAAATACTTGAAGAAAAATTGATATAAATTTCCAGGAGTTTAGACAGAAAAACATGTATAGAGTGTCAAATATTACGAATTACAAAAAAAATTAAGCACATTATAGTAAAATTTGAGGAACAATTGGACATGAGTTTTATCAACATAAACATTGGAAGTAGGAGGGCAATTGAATAGCAATTTTAGTGTTTTGATTTGAAAGGATGTTGAACTTATAATTTATATCCAGAAAATTATTTAATGTAATATTACAATAAAACATTCTTAAAATACAATTATCAGAGATTTGCCACCAAGATACATAATTAAAATACTTTTAGAAGAGGTACTCAGATAACTAGAAAGATAAATCCAGACGATGGCACAGACATGTTAGGGTAAGAATTGTGCAATACCTTGTTAGAGTCTAGGACGAGGAAAATGAAAAGAAAGTATTTCCACTCTAAACTTGGACTAAAATTGTGGGCAATATTAACATAATGCAGTAAGAACAGAACTTATATTCCTGGGAGGGCTTATGTAGAGGTAGCATTTTGTGTAAATATATATTAGGATGGATCTTAAGCTAAAAATCTAAGATAAAAAAAGAAAAAGAACTTTTAAATAAGCAGAAGAAATCTTATTCCATTTAAATCAATAAAAGAGAAGAAAATAAAAAGAGACAACAGTAAAAGGAAAATAATATAATAGAAGAATCAAATCTTAACGTATTAAATGCAGGAATACAGGAACTAAAAGCACTGAGTTATCGGTAAACATTTGTAGCCAGAGTAATTCACATTGAAACAAGGAAATTTCACTTTAGATTTATTATATTAAAATTATAAAGTGAGATAATGTCAAGCACCAGCAAGAAGGTGGGGATATAAAATCTCTCACCCTTTCTAAGAGGGACAGTAGATTAGGGCATCCATCAAGAAGTCATTCTGGCACAATTTATTCAAATTAAATAAAACATACACTATGAACCAACAGTTACAGTCCTGGGCATTTACCTCAGGGAAATCTTATAGGAGTCATGTTCCAGAATGTTCATTGGCACATTAACTGCAGTCAAAAGTTGGAGATAATATCTGTAAATATAACATACCAAATAAATATACAAAATGTGATATGTATACCACATGTTCTTATGGAACAGCAACAAAAAAAGTACAAATAAAAAATAAGTTGTAAATTTACTAATATGAATGGACTTTGAAAACAATGCTTACTTTTAAAAAATGAGACAGACTTTAATACAGAACATAATGTTGTTTATGTAAATAAAATAGACACAAAACACTGGCATATATTTTTCAAAAACATTTAAACATAAAAAATATAAGAAACATATTAGAAATATTATTGGAGAGACAGATTTGGAGTGGGTTGGAGGAATGGAGCTTTAAATAAACAAACCAAGATGAGTAGACAGGTCAATAGTGTACAAGGGCTTTGAACTTCAGGAATATAATTAAATCAATTTTGCTCCTAAACTAAATATAGTAATAAATACGAAAAACAGAGGAATTAGGCATATGGAGATGCAAATTACCTTTATAACAGTTAAAGATGATTTTGGAAAATATGACTTTAAGATAGTAAAGTGGGATTCCTAATACTTCACACTCAAATTCAATTCACAGTCATTGACAGTGCTGAGCATATATGGGTTGGCACTGTGGGGATTTGAACTTACATAGAATGCAGGTGCAGTGTAGATGTGTGTGTCCTGTAGTTAAGTGTATATCAAAAGGAAGAAAAAAGAGTAGCTGATCCAAGCATGTTATGCTCCTCTCCAGCTAAGTTCTTAGAAAGATGGCAAGTATGAGTTGCCTTATCGATGATGCTCCATAAATAGTGGAGAACATGCCCCTCTCAGGCAGCTATAAATATCAACCTGTCCTTCAGATCTGTCCTCTGAGAAGTGAAACAGCCACTACCCAAATAGCTACTGATAGTGACAATTTGAATTCTGCCACCCTATGTTATTAAATGCTACATCAGAATAGACCATCCAAATATGTGCCAAAAAGGAAAAGTTATGACAACATTGGGTCAGTAAAAATTCTGCAAACTAAAGGAAAGAGAACTTTGTCTTGAAGACACAAAGACCATAAATTTGAAAATAATTTACATAACAAATAATAATTTAGAGGAGAATCGGAGTCATTAAAATAGATTCTATTGTGAGGAACAGATATGAATGGGCTGAGATTAAAGCAGAGATGAAAATAGACTGGTTAAAATAAGTAAAAACAATGACAACACAAATTCTTCACTGAAGACAGCTAACCACAAAAGATAATAATATAGAATATCAAGTGAATAGTGATGAAAAATACTACCCAAATGTAGAAGAGGTTAAAAGTAAGAGGAGGCTTATGAATTTGAAAAAAAATGTGACACAATGACAAAACATTGCTATCTTTAAACATGTAAAGAATGCCAATAAAACATTAAAAATATTAGCTGAAACACTGAAAAGAAAAATACAGACCAGTCTCAAAATTAGAAATGTAGTATATTACAATAATAAAAATATTACAATAAATACACAAAATTTAACTTCATATATAAACAAAGTAAATGAAATTAATATGAAGTACAAAATTTACCCATAAAATAAAGAAGGCTTTTAAAATAATAATCAAGTAGAGTAAGAGTTTGGTTCATTTGTAAATATCAGTTTATATTAATACACATTTTCTGAAGTGCAATTTGATTCTATTTTTTAAAAACCACTAAGATTTATGTTCTTTGATCATTTATGTGTAGGGAGCTTACCATAAAGTTACAATTGGTGAAAAACTATACATGTATAAAGATGCTTACTGCAGCATAATGTATAAAGTAAGGAATAGTAACACCAATATATTCAGAAATAGCTTATTGATGTGATAAATTATTATGCACTCATTTAAAAAATATATTCAAAAACTATTAAGTGGTATGAAATTTTTCACAATGAAAAAATATAATGAAAATAAAGTATAATGTATATGTTTTTATCTCAATCTTCTATAGTAATTTTGTAAGATATTGTAACATATGTGATATTAATTGATAAATGAGCATAAAAAGATGTGTAAAAAGTGATTCCTACTAAGTGATGAAATCAATGGCGATTTATATTTCATCTTTATGGTTTTGTTATTCTCATATCATCTTCCTTGACCTTATTTTTATTAATGAGAAAAAGTCCATTGAATGTAAAGGTAAAGATTATAGAATACAAGTTAGAAGAGATAGTTTCCTTGAACATGTTGATTTTGAGTTGCATAAAGAATTCCAGAAAATATATTTACTCGGAATTTAGAAATGTTAGTTTGAGTTATAGAGGTCTACAAGGATTCATTTATCAGTAATCCACATCAAGGGTAGCTGCAACACTTAGAGTGAGAGTGATGATATTAAGGGAGTTTATAGACAATGACAGAAGTTGAATATGTATGCACCCTGGGGAATCCCAACTTATAATGAAAAGTAAATTAGCAAATATCACTAGATTTCACTGTTAGAAATTGTCTCCTTTTGTTTTTTTCTCACCGTTATACTTTTTATACAAAGAAAGCAAAAACTGTTAAATCGAAATGGTTAAAATGGGAAGTAAAAAAGGAGGCCAATTCTCTGGACAAGAAATGGAAATACACTGAGAAGCTGTAAAGGTTTTTGCAAATAAGCATAGGTTTTCAGCAGCATGTAAATCTTCTCATGCTCAAAGTTGCAGATTGCATCCATTATTTCCATTCAGGTCCTTAACTAGGAGTATTCAAATACAAATTTTTAATATTGCCTTGCAGAATACTCTCAAGTAGCATTTTATAAATGCACAGTAGTAAAAGAAGAAATTATCAACAAATATTTAGCTCTATTAAAGGATATGAAGACCAATAATAATGCCTTTGATTCCATTCCACTCAATAATAATTGCACTGGTTACAAAAACCTTCCATCCTTATGGCACTTATATTTGTATCAGCTGATTATGGAGTCTCAAGCCTTCAATCTTTACTACAGACATGTGTAACAAGTTGTTAATAAAACTAACTCAGGTAAATTCAGAGATTTAGGTTTGCTCCTACATTTATCTTTATATCACTTCCAAACAGTTAAAATCCAATAATTGTCAATGCCCAGGAAGCTATTTATGTGTTGGAGAAGGGAAAGTCATAGTGAAGGAAAATGACATTTATAGAATGTCTCATATGTTACAGACAAACCAAGAAGTTATTTATCATCATTATATCATTAATCCAGAAAAGTCCTTTGTGAATTTGATAATATTATTTCTCTTTTATAAATGTAGAAAATGGATAGATTTGATAGATTCCCTGACAACCAGCACAACAGAGCTAATAAGTGCTCGAGCTTACTTAAGGATTTGACAATTTCCCAGAGATTAAAATTTTTGTAAAAACTGAGAAACTAATTCTAAAATTTAATTAGAAATGGGAATAGAATAGTCAAAACAACTTTGCAAAATAAATTTAGAAATTTTAATGTACCTAATTTCATGAGTTAATCTATAACAATCAAGAGAATGTGGTTTTGGCCTAGGGACAGACATATAGATCAATGGAACAGAATGTAAAGTTCAGAAACAGACCCACAGACAATGATTTTCAACAAAGAGCAAAATAGTTTAATAATAAACAGGGTAATCTTTAAAATGGATTTTGCTAAAATCATTAGGTTGCTATATGGAAAAACTAAACCTCACATTTTACCTCACTCCATAGAAATTACTTTGGAATGAATAATAGACTTAAACCTAAGAGCTAAAACTATTTTAAAAATCTAGGAAAAAAAAAAGGAGAAAATTTTTGTGTCCTTGGATTAGGCAAAAATTTCCTAGGGCACAAGAAGTCTGAACCTTTAAAAACAACAGCTGTAGATAGATTATAGATACATATATACATAGATAAAATTTGAAAGTCATCCATATTTAAAAATTTGCTCATCAAATGACATGTTAAGAAAATGAAAAGGCAAGCTACAGAATGGGAGAAAATATTTGCAAAACATATTTCATAAAGAACTTATCTAGAATGTTAAAAATGAATGCTTACAACTCAATAGTAACTGAATAGAATATTAATATTAAAAACTGAGCAAAAGATTTGAAAAGTCACTTCACCAAAAAGTGGCAAATAAGCATGTGAAAGAACTCTTGACATCATTTGTTACAGGAAAATTCAAATAAAAACATCAATGAGATACAACTACACAGTATTGTAAAGGCTAAAATTTTGAAAGATTGACAATATATGAGTTGGCAAGAAAGTGGAGCAACTGCAACTTTCATATGTTGCTGATGGAAATGCAAAATGGCACACCTACTTTAGAACAGTTTGGTGGTTTCACAAAAAATTAAACACATACTCACTATGCAACCCAGAAACCTCACTCTTAGGATTATACATAGAAAAATGAAAATATATGTCCACACAGAGAATTAAACACAAATCCTCATAGAAGCTTCATTCATAGTAACTAAAACTTAGAACAATTAAAATGCTTATCAATTCTGAATTAATAACCAAATATGGGTATATCCAGGTAATGGAATATACCACTCTTACTTGGTAATAAAAGGGAACAAACTAGTTATTTATACAAAAACATGCATGGATCGCAAAAGCAAAGGAACATAGACATAAAGGAACACTTAATGTTTCTGTTTAAAATGTTTCTATAACATTTTAAAAAGGCAGCACAATTAGGACAGGAATCAGATCTGTGGTTTCAAGGGACCAGGATTAGAGGAAGAGATTAATTGCACAGTGGCATGAGGAAGCAAATGTTCTATATGTCAATGGTCAAGGTAGTTACATAAATAAACACATTTGTCAAAACTCATTGACTTGAGAACTTAAGATCAATGGATTATGTTGCATGTCAATTATACCACAGCAAAGTTGATTTTACAAGAATTGGATATGGCAACTTCTGGAATCCATACTCTATGTATGCTAATAATCCTAATATAGTCATCTCATTAGTCATGTCCTAAAATGTGTGAAAAATATTGTCTGTTTAATTTTAGTAACTGGGGCTTGTTTATTGACACACTACCTATAGATTTAATTAAAATATGAATGGCTTTATGTGTATTTTGCAAGCACAGATGTTTCCTGAGTCTGATCTACCTGGCATATCTTTTAAATTAGCAAGTGTGGTGGTTTAAAACTGTTTTTTATTTTTATTATTATTATTGTTTCAGCCACAGGTAATCTTTGTAGTTAAATGAGTCTTCGGATATAATGGTGACAATCGTTCCAAGCTTGATTTTGTCCATATCACACATCTGTCTAACTATGAATTAAACTTTATGGAAAACGTTAAAATTACTGGACTGCAGTTTATTGCTTTGACTGATAATTGGCATTGCTTTAGGCTACTTGAAAACTGAATCTATTGTGATTGATGAGTAATACCTGGATAAATATCAAATAATGTATTAGTTTATAATTTTTATTTTTATGAATTCATATAAGGATATCACAGAAGAAAGTATTGAAAATAATGAATTTTAAAGAATATTTACAATTTAAGACTCAGTTAACAAAACATCTAAATTTAATTAAATGGAATTCACATTTTAATAAATACATGTATAATTTAGTACCTGTGGTATTCAGAAAAAAAGATGGCTATGCCCTGTTTTAAATGTATATACAGCCCAGCAATCCCACTACTGGGCATATACCCTGAGAAAACCATAATTCAAAAAGAGTCATGTACCAAAATGTTCATTGCAGCTCTATTTACAATAGCCAAGACATGGAAGCAACCTAAGTGTCCATCAAAAGAAGAATGGATAAAGAAGATGTGGCATATATATACAATGGAATATTACTCAGCCATAAAAAGAAACAAAATAGAGTTATTTATAGTGAGGTGGATGGACCTAGAGTCTTCCATACAGAGTGAAATAAGTCAGAAAGAGAAAAACAAATACCATATGCTAACACATATATATGGAATCTAAGAAAAAAAAAAGGTCATGAAGAACCTAGGGGCAAGGTGGGAATAAAGGCACAGACCTACTAGAGAATGGACTTGAGCATATGGGGAGGGGGAAGGGTAAGCTGTGACAAAGTGAGAGAGTGGCATGGACATATATACCCTACCAAACATAAAATAGGTAGTTAGTGGGAAGCAGCCGCATAACACAGGGAGATCAGCTCGGTGGTTTGTGACCACCTAGAGGGGTGGGATAGGGAGGGTGGGAGAGAGGGAGACACAAAAGGGAAGAGATATGGGAACCTATGTATATGTATAACTGATTCACTTTGTTATAAAGCAGAAACTAACACACCATTGTAAAGCAATTATACTCCAATAGAGATGTTAAAAATAAATAAATGTATATAGAAACTGCTATCTGACTTTGCTAAAAGATGAAGTACAAAAAGGAACTAATACTTACTTAGTGCCTTTTATGTGCCAGTTGTTTTCAGTTCTAGTCATTCATTTATTCATTCAGCAAGCCCTCACTAATTATAAAAGATTTTGATGGATGCTGTGTCTTCAGTGATCTTCAAGATTGACATTACATTTTCTGGTCCAAGATAGTAGACTGAGCATATGCTTAACTGTTTACGGAAGGACTGCAATATACAACAATATTTGACCTAAAAGCCCTGTAAATAAGAAGGTACAAATAAGAGTATTTACCAGAGACTGCTAGATCTCACCTACTGTCCCATCATTCTTCTAATTTTTAGTAGGTCCACTGTTGCACAGAATCAGGGCTACATTTATCAGTTCTGCTTGCAGTCAGTTATAACTATTTGGCAAAATTTTGCTAATGGGCCTGTAAGTCAGCTTCTTGGAAATGTCTTCATAGTGTCCTTTTCGATGACTGGAGCAATAGAAGTAGCCCAATGCCACCCCTTTTATGTAGCACAAATGTGAGAGTATTTTAGACGTTCAACCTCAATACTGCACTGATTTCCCATCTGTGAGTGACTTTCTCCATAGTTCCCTCAGCCCCTACTCTTGTTTTGTATACTCAGTATCCTATTCTTACTGAGGTTCCCTAAGCCTAGTAGGCAACTAATGGTGTTTAGCACATGCTACCCCCAAATATTTCACCTTAAGAAGTTCTCTCCCTGACCTTCCCCTGTCCTTCTCCCTTGAAGCATGTCATGAAACGTTCACACAAAAGTTGCCCTCTCTGTACCCAGAGGAAAGGTACATCCTTGTTTCCAAGACAGCTGGACATTGAGAAGCATCCAAATGAACAGGCCTTGCTAAGTTTCCCGTTTACGAGACTTAACTCATACTCTTTGTCCTATCATATCTTTCTGTGGTTTTCTACTCTTCATCAAATCTAGCATAAAACACACAGGATTAACCTCTTTTACTCTTTATATTCATTTCCTTAAAGCTTTCGTGTCATGTAAAACTTCTATTAAACATGTATATTCCTTCTTCGTGTTCATTTGTCTTTAATCTTCAGAACTGCCAACAACCATAGAGGGTAGGGGAAAACTTTATTTTTCCTTACAGTTTCCCCTTATGCCACCCTCTTGGTTAGGTTCTATCAAGGCCAATAGAAACTTCTCTGACTCCACCTGGAGCTGAGGAAACATAATATAATCAATACAGATATTAGGATTCCAGGCTGTGTCATTACCGTTCACTCTCCTTCCCTGGATTTATGGCCAGAATGATTCAGGCAGACAGCAATGTCTATGTTCATGTGTACTTCTGATTAAAAAGGACACGTCAGATTTTTTAGGAATACTTTCACACACTTTTATTGTTCTTCTAATGATACATTAAACATACAGCTGGAAAGCAAGAGACCAGCATCCCTTCTTTGCAGGCTCCTCAAATATCTATGTTTTGTTTTGTTTTAGTCTACTCAGTGGTATCCTGGAGGCAGCTTGTATTGACTACAGGGAGCAGATTCACTGTATCTCTTCCCAACAACACATTCTGTGATGTTAAGTTGATAGCTTGAAAAGCCTGCCACAGTGTAAGTATTTATACCAAAGATATTTGCAAATACTCAAAAAGGTCTTTTTTTGAGAGACAGTTTACTAACACAATACTCAGTCTACACATTCAGTTTGTGATGGAGAGGCCCTAGGTCTTCAAAATAAGATGATAAAACACTTATACATTTCTTTATTTCTGTAAACTCTGGTATTCTGATCAGACATACTGGTTGGAAAAAGTGATGGGGTAAGAGTCAGAAGGCAAACATGGCCATCTTTTAGATGGCTCTGTACTTGATATCTGTCAACTCTTCTAGCATAAAAGGAAAATGCCCAGTTTATGTATTGCTACAATTAGAGAAACTATTATGGCTATGAAAGAGAGTGTATACATTACTAATTTTTTAATTAAAAAAACAGTTATCAAAACTTTGGAGGTTTATGGAGGACAATAAGAGAAATATATGTTTAGGTTCTTGATTTTCCTGAGGAATCAAAAGATTGGTCTACAGATTCTGGACCACAAAAAACAACAATGATGAAAAAGCTGACAAAATAAAACTCTGAGTATATTATTCAAAGTTACAAAGATATTATAAATATAATTTTAAGTATAAATGTAAATTAAGACAGAGGAGAAGTTCGGTCAAGTTAAATTTTGATCTATTATTGTGAAAAGACATTTGCTAATGTCTTTTAAACAGCTCAAGAAACAATGACATAAGTTCATTATATACAGTTATGAGGTTATGAGGCTTTCTCCTAGAAAATATAAACAGTCTAAATAGTTCAATGTAATTTCCTTTGAGAGGTAAGATTGGATGTTGGGAATTTGGGAACAGGTTATATTATGAGCATATTTGTATTATTAGATAATTTAAATAATTCATGTATTACTTTGGAAAAACATTTTTTTTTAAAGAGAGATTTATCCCTCCTATACTGTTAGCAGTATGTTGAGAAAGATGTGAAATTAAATCAGAAATTTAAATATTACAAAAAAAGAGCTACGTGAGTGAAGAATAACATGGATGGAAGACTAACCTGAGTTAAATGGTCAGGAATGGCTGCATAAAGGAAGTGATGCTTAAGCTCAAACTTCAACACTAGATAGAACTTAAGTAAAATAGAGAAAAAAATCATTTTTTAATGGCTGAGTAGTATTCCATTGTATATATACACCACATCTTCTTCATCCATTCATCTGTTGATGAACACTTAGGTTGCTTCCATGTCTTGGTAATTGTAAATAATGCTACTATGAACATTGGGGTGTATGTATCTTTTTGAATTAGTGTTTTTGTTTTGTTTTGTTTTGTTTCTGATATACACCCAGGAGTGGAATTGCTGGGTTATATGGTAGTTTTATTTTTAGTTTTTTTGAGAAACCTCCATACTCTTTTCCGCAGTGGCTGCACCAATTTACATTCCTGCCAACAGTGAAGGAGGGTTCTCTTTTCTGTCCATCCTCGCCAGCATTTGTAATTTGTGTTCTTTTTGATGATAGCCTTTCTGACTGGTGTGAGGTGATATCTCATTGTGATTTTGATTTGCATCTCCCTGATTATTAGTGATGTTGAGCATCTTTTCATGTGCCTGTTGGCCATCTAAATTTCCTCTTTGGAAAACTGTTTATTCAGTTCTTCAGCCCATTTTTTAATGGTGTTGTTAGATCTTTTTTTTTTTTTTTTTTTGCGGTACGCGGGCCTCTCACTGTTGTGGCCTCTCCCGTTGTGGAGCACAGGCTCCGGATGCGCAGGCCCAGCGGCCATGGCTCACGGGCCCAGCCACTCCGCGGCATGTGGGATCTTCCTGGACCGGGGTACGAACCCGTGTCCCCTGCATCGGCAGGCGGACTCTCAACCACTGCGCCACTAGGGAAGCCCTGTTGTTAGATCTTTTTGATGTTGAGTTGTATGACATCTTTATATATATTGAATATTAACACCTTATTGGTCATATTATTTGCAAATATTTTCTCCCATTCAGTAGGTTGTCTTTTCATTTTGTTGATGGTTCCTTTGATTTCAAAGGCTTTTAAGTTTAATTAGGCCCCATTTGTTTATTTTTGATTTTATTTCCCTTACTTTAGGAGAGAAATCTAAACAAATATTGCTGTGAAAATGCTCTGCCTATGTTTTCCTCTAGGAGTTTTATAGTATCCGGTCTTACATTTAGGTCTTTAATCTATTTTATAAACTATTGGGTATAAGAAAGGCTCAAGGATGAACTGTACAGCACAACTGGGAATATAGGCAGTATTTTTTAATAACTGTAAATGGAAACTAACCTTTAAAAACTGTATAAAAGATAAATTAAAAATGTTGAAAAACATAGAGCGTAGAGAAGAAAAGTATTCAAGAAGCCGTTTTGAAGACAGTCAAAAGCATTTATGATTTGATTGCAATAGATAAGTTATGGGTCGAAAGAGTCAAAGTTTTGTCACTCTGGAGTGTAGGAGATGGAGAACTAGGGAAGAGCACAATGATTGGGAGACTTGAGATGAAAAAAAAATTACTTTATACTTGTATAAATCTGAGAAATTCTGAGATTTTTTTCTGTGGTGCTAAGCTGGCACAACACTATAACAAGAGTCCTGAGAATGTTCTTAATGAAGCATTGGCCACAATGAACCATGGTGAACTGGAGAGAGAAGGGAGTAATTGTTTGTAGAAAGAAGTGAAAAAGTAGAGAGGAGAAGGGCCTGGAAATCTCTGTATGATCAAAGCAACACATTGGTGAAAAAAAAGAAATTAAAAAATGAGAGTTTCAAGTTATTATGTTAAAGGAAAAAAAAAATTCAGATAACTATAAGAAACAAGAAGTAGATGAATTTACAGAAAAGATGACAATCTCAGAAAATGAAGAGGCCAAGCAATTGATGCCAAGAAATTGAATGGATACTGAAGATACCTAGAAATGGTGAGAATTAAGGGTGAAGAAGTAAGAAAAAAAATGAGAGAAAGGAATCAAAAGTGGACCGAGAGGACAATAGATATTAGCAATGCCAAGAGTTGGAGAATGATAGAGGCAGATGACAGAAATACAGATTTTACAGAGAGGTGTCAGCTGAATGAAAGCATTAGTGGAAGCAAAAAGGATAATTAGCCTGCCCACCAATACTTTTTAGCTCATTAATCCATTCATTTACTCATTCAATTATCATTTCTTTATGCTTTCATTCATTTTTTACATTTATTTGTTCATTAAGAAACTTTCATTCATCACTTACTAGGCACCAAGTTCTGAGAAAATTCTTAAAGTTAAATGCATACTCTCTGCTCTTGTTTTCCTAATCTAGTTGAGTAGAAACGTGTAGAAAGAGAATGGCACATCAGCATAAGTGCTATAACAAAGATCTTTGCCAAATGCTCTAGGGAAACAAGAAGGTATTATATGAGTATCAAAAGGACCCAGTCAGGCATAAGAACTCCACGGAGGATATGGAGGAGTTGTATTTTAATTGAATATTACTTCTGAGTAGGATTTTACCATGTGAAGTAGAGAAAGCTATAAGGACATAAGAAAAATATATGAAGAATTCATTTAGAAAAGGCTTTCAGTAAATTTAGGAAATAGCAACGGCCATGAGGTAGTCTCCACAGCATAAAAACCCATATTATTTTCTTGAAAATGTAGACCTTGATTTCAGTAGAATAGCATTACTAGCAATTACTGAAGTATAATGAAGTAGTACGTCTTGCCAGGTGCACTGAATTTAGCCTCTTTATCCATGACCAAGTGGAATCCAGTGATCTGCAGGTTACTTCCCTGCAGATTTTTAATTTAACTTTCATTTTAATCAAGTGTCTAATTTATGTTTGAACCAGGATGGATATTAACACATTCTGATCTAATCATCCTTGTGGTTAATGTTTTTTTTTTCCTTAAGTTCTAATTAAATCCATTCCTCTTCTTCCATTGTTAAAAAATCCCAAAGAACATGGCTTAACAAGATATTTGTATACTGATCTTGTGTTGAATCTTTTTTTTTAGGTGTATATGGGAAGATTTTAAACATTCTCTGAAACTTTTTCATTCATCCACAAGGAAAAATGTACTGGGCACTTTGTTACTTGACAGAATTAGTTGTTCTAAGTCTAATGTGCCAGTTAAAATAAGAATACATAGTTCCCACTTTTCAAGGCTAGGATTAGCAATTTTAATTTGAACTGTTACATTCATAGGCCTTCAACTGGCAGAAGACAAGCTGCAGAATAGATGACAGAAGTTAGTACATCTTTGAAGATATAGTTTAAAGACATTTAACAACTGAATAAAATATTGTTATGAATAAGGAAACCGTATTTCTTGTAGTTATTTTTCTGAATTAAAGATCAGTTTTCTGTTGAAAGTTAGAAGATATAGAAAAAAACCTTTACTGCATAGTCCCAAGGTTAATCAAAATAGGAGTCAAAGTGTTACCTGAATCTGGATTCAAAGTTCTATTCTTCACCCATAATATAACACTAGTTGGAGAGTAGATTTTATTCAAGTTATTTATTACAGTTATTAATTTTTTTAAATATATCTACCCATAGAAAATTTGAGTCAGTCTTGAGGGCACCTAATCTGCTGCAAATAAAGTTCTGTAAATTATTTAACTTCAAAAAAAAAAAAAAAGATCAGTTTTTCTCTTCATAAATTTTTAAATAAAGTAATAGTAAAAGTAAAGAAATTTTCTATTGTCCTCACACTTTTAGTTGTTAGACCTGTGATATAATCCAGACAAAACCATTGTCCTTTCACTGCATAGATTAACATCACTCACTCAATTATGTATTTAACAAATATTTCTAGGTTCAGAAGCTACTGTGCTCATAGTTAGTAAAAACTGACTGGATAAGAAATCTTTATTACATCTCTATTTTTTTCTTCTGGTTAATATGGAGAACTTTTTCTATCGAAGTCTTAACGTGTGAGAAAAACACTTATCTGTTCATTTTTAATCCTAGGGATTCATTTTAATCTAAAACTGTTAATAAAATACAATTCTGAACCAGAAAATCCAGTTTTCAGAAATGAAACCACAGTAACTATTGTCTATTTCATCATTTTATCAAAGCCACAATTTCAGGACTCCCTTTGGGCCACATACAACCATAGACTAGATGCTCCATTGTTGTCATGCTCCTCAAGTTTTACATGAAATATGTTTCTACCCCAATGTCTTGGCTTAAGTTTTCCTTTCTTCCTACAGTACGCAATACTCTCTTCCTTTCCTCTCATCATATACCTTTCTCCATCTGGAATATACAAAATTATTCTTCCTTTAAAGTCACCTCCTTTGTGAAACTTTTCTTGATCCATACACACTACCCTTACTATTAGGCAATGTTTCCTTAGCCATCATTCACATTTCACATAACTAATCTCTGTTAGCAGACCTACCAAGTTTAATTTTACTGTATTCATGATGCCTTGATAGATTATTAACTGGGGGAACTTGAAAGGTTCAGTTAACCTTTCTGAACTTTAGTACCTTCTGTTAGAGAGGATACATAAGATTATTAGTAATTCCTAACTTGACAACTTGCTATACTCATAAAAATACAGTAACGTTCTTATAATAAAGATTCTGTAAATGTGTCCATAAATGTTTTTGTTATTGTGGTGGTGGTAGTGTTGTTTTTGTTGTCATTACCACTAGTAGTAGCTGTAGTAATAGTAGTACTTATACTAGTAATTTTACATCTGTGAAGACAGGAACAGAGTCCTATTCATTTTTTTAACCCAGTACCTAGTCCACTCTTAGAGTAGATTAAAAAAAAGAAAGAAAGAAAGAAAGACCCAGTAAATGCATGATTAAATTTAAGAAACTTATGTTGGGTGACTTTCTCAAGGTCATTTTCTACCCAAAAGGTTATACTGTTATGGTCTGAAATTAACATATATAGACAAATGACTAAAACAAAAAATAATAAAAGTTACATTAGAGTTTGTAAAAGTTCAGCATAAACACTAGCAGGAAGTACCCCCACATTTTGCCTTGGGTATAAAAAAGATCTGGAAAAGTGACATTTACTCTGTAGCCCTGATAAATCAGCATCTCTCAGAATGAGATTTAGGAGTGATCTCCATTTTCTTCTTTTCTTTATTGATGTCTAACTGACATATAACTTTATTTTAGTCTCAGGTATACAACGATTTAATATTTGTATACATTGTGAAATGTTCTGCACAATAAGTCTAGTTACCATACATCAGCATACATAGTAACACATTTATTTCTTTTTTTTCTGTGTTGAAGACTTTTAAAATTTACTCTTTTAGCAACTTTCCAATATGCAATAGTGTATTATTAACTATAGTCACCATGCTGTACATTACCTCCCCATGAGTTACTTATTTTATAATTGGAAGTTTGTACCTTTTGAAGCCCCCCCCTTTGCCCATTTTGCCCATCCCCAAGCTCCCTCCCCTCTGGCAATCTGCTCTCTATATCTGTATGCTTCTTGTTTCTTTGTTTGTTCTTTTGTTTTCTGGATTCCATATGTAAGTGAGATCATATAATCTTTCACTGTCTGACTTATTTCACTTAGCATAATGCCCTCAAGGTCATTCCACATTGCTACAAATGGCAAATTTTTAAGGCTTAATAATAATCCACTATATATATATATATATATATATATATATATATCACATATTCTTTATGCATTCATCCATTGATGCACATTTAGGTTGTTTCCACAACTTGGCTATTGTAAATAATGCTGCCACGAACATGGAGGTGCAGATTATTTCCATTTTTAAATAAACTATGCAATAAATCATATGTAACTAACATTTGGGAACCATGACTATAAAAATAATGGGAAATTATTTAAAACAGTGTAGAAGAAACATTACTGAGATAAATTAAAATAAAAATAGATTAAAAGACAAAAAGGATGTCTACTACATGATAAATGATCACCTAAAAAAGCACATCATTATTTTAACAATTTTTGTGTGAAATTGAGCTTCATTAATAACAGATCATGTAGTATTGTTAGTTTCACATATTTTAGAGCATTTTTTCAATCAATTTATGTTTATAGTATCTTTATCACAAAATAAATAGAAACGGCTGACATATTGAAAAATAGTCTATAAAACATTGTTAAGTCCCTAGTGAATATACAGAATATAAGAATGGTGATTAATTAGGAATTTTCCTGTTATTTGCAAAATTAATAAGGAAAAATTGAGATGGGATGGGGAGTTTCCATTGGATTCAGTGGGATTTATCCTGATAAGAGATTTAGAATAGAATTTTAGTGTCAGAGCTGGCATATTATAGACAGGCCTATAATTAACTGGAAACAAACATGCTGAATGGGATATATAATTTTATAGAAAACCTTTCCTGTGAAGTGGTAATCTTTTGCCCTTCTTAGAAAAGAGCACAACACTGTTCTTAATAAGCTTGTGAGCTAAAATCATACATAAAATATTAAGGCTAAAGAATCTCTTAAGTTTGAGTAAGATTGATAATTAAAGTCTTGAATATTGACCTTTCATGCTACATCCTTGCCTGCATCAGATATTGTCATATTTTCCATTTATTATACCTTATTTGTGGCTCTTTTCTTTGAATTTAATTTGCATTTCCTAATGACTAACACAATTAAGGAACTTTTCGTATTCTTATTGGTCATTTGGCTACCTTATATTTGAAATATCTGTTCTTCAGCTCTTTTTACTTTAGGTGTCCTGAACACACTTTGTAAGACAGAGCTATTGCAATACCTTCTCTCACTCTGTGGACTACTGTACTCCTTTAATTGTGTCACCTGGTGAAAAGAAGTCCTTAATCTTAATATTGTCCAATTTATCCTTTTTTTCATTTATATCACTTCAGAAAGTTCTTTTGTGCCTCTTTGATTCCAGTCACCTCCCTATGACCAGTTTCTGGTGACCACTGATCTGAATTCTGTTACCATAATTTTGCCTTTTTCAGAGTGCCATACAAATTGGAATGTGTACTTTCTAGCCTTTCCTTTCTTGATTCTTTGCCTTTTCTAATCTCTTTCCATGCAACTCTAAAGTTCAATAAACTCTTTATATTTTTCTAATTTTTTATACTAATTAAAATTGTTGATCTTTAGCCCAAATGAATTTTTTTGTCCAAATTTACTTAAACGTTATAAAAGTATGAAACACTGTTTATAATGTAAATAAATATTCTTGGAAGGAAAATGTTCATGTACAGTCTTACCTACTGGAATGACATATAAAATATTTAACAACATAGCATAGAATTGATAAATCGAAAGCCATGGACAGTCAGTTAAAATTGGCCCTGATCAATGAGGATAGGCACCAACTGAAATAGCATACTAGTGCATGTGGGGGTGATTATTGGCTCTGCCTATTTATATTTGTACCCATCCATACCTAATACATTTATTTAATGTCAATATTTTACTCAAATTCAGGAAAAAATCTTTGATCAAATTATTAGTAATCTACAGTTTGTAAAGTCAAAATATTCTGCTAGCCAGCCACTGAATCTGGTACCCTTACTATTTAATAACAACAATGGCTAAAGATATTTACTTCAGGTATATCTATAAAAAAGGGCCTGGGAGGAGGGGATCAGAAAAATATTATATAGGTGATCATTAACCTATGATGGTTTGACGTATAATTTTTCAACTTTAAATGATGCACAAGAAGTACAGATTCAGTAGAAACCCTACTTCAAATTTTGAATTTTGATTTTTTTCCCCTGGCTAGCAATATGTAGTACTATACTCTCTCATGATGCTAGGCAGCAGGAGGGAGGAACAGCTCCCAGCCAGTCATGGAATCTCCAGGGTAAACACAACCATTCTCTAGCCATAAAGCCATTCTGTTTTTCACTTTCAGTACAGTATTCTCTAAATGCATGAGATATTCAACACTTCATTATAAAATAGATGTTGTAGTAGATGATTTTGCTCACCTGTAGGCTAATATAATTGTCCTGAACATATTTAAGGTGGACCAGGTGGAGTTATGATGTTTGGTAGGTTAAGTGTATTAAACACATTTTCTCCCTAAGATATTTTCAATTTACAATGGGTTTATAGAAATATCATCCCATTTCAAGTCAAGAAAGATCTGTAATCTGTTTGTTGTCACTCATCTCAAGATTGAAAGAAGCTCCTCAAAAAGGAGACAGTATAGCTGCTCCTGACAGACAGATACATCTTTTAGCTGCCGATACTCATTATTTTGCAGATTCCATATTGCAAATTCACCTACACACTAACATTTATTTGCAACACCCAAACCAATACTTGAGGCTATTTTCACTATTGTTTGAAGACGCGGAGCTGTAAAAAATTTGTGTTGCCCAACATGCTTGTTCTCAGTTCACGTTGAACAAGGAGTTGTTCTGCTTTCTTGTTTCAGCTCTCATACTGTATTCAAGTGTCCTGCCATGGTGTATTTAATGCCAAGCCTTTTTTGCATTTCTGTGCTCTTTGTGACTTTGCTGTTTAAAATGGCCCCCAAGTTGAAGTGCTGTCTACTGTTCCTAAGAACAAGACTGTGATGGGCTTTATGGAGAAAACATTTGTGTTAAATAAAACTGTGTTCAGGCATGAGTTATAGCACTATTGACCATGAATTCAATGTTAATGAATCAACAATATGTAGTAAATAAGATGTCTTAAAATAGAAGCACACAAAATTGGTGAAAATGTTGTGACCTACTCCTGTATTTCTCCTAGGGGTAACAATTCATAGTTGCTAATTAGGTGTTCATGATGACCTTCTAGAATAGAGCTACTCTGAATAATAAAAATCAACTTTATTTATAAAGACAAGAGTTTTTTTTTTAAATGAAGCAAATGTTTTACAATTTTAATTTTAGAAAGTAAAATAAATATGATTTACAGGGAGAAATGGGCTAACAACTAGTAAATATTCCATGTAATTCATATTAACATCTATATCACAATATATTAATGTAATGGATCTATTGTTTAAAAGTGGAAAATTTGAAACCAGAATAAGTTCAACATTACCTTAGAGCTGATATTTACTAATCAGCTTGTTGCTCAATCATCATATAACTATAACTCCTAGGTATTTAGAATGATAAAATTTGAGCAACTAATATGTACATATATTTTGATAATTTATAAGTAAAAAAAATTGCATAATGTCAGTACTAAAAATAATTCCAATAACTAAGAATGTTGTCATTTATCTCTTTTTTATATTTACCCACAGTGGCAAAACTAAAAAGTTGAGTGATTACTTGATTCATTCCACTATATTTCAAATATATACCAATAATCAAGTCAACAAAATGTCTGTGTTTATTCTGTAAGAACCTTTTAGTAAACATGATCTAAGTTCTTGTTTCATTCCTAATTTTTTTGTGTCAAAACAAATTTGCTTTAACTCTGACTGACTGTCAAAAGGTTTTACAAATATCTACCCATGCAAGCTATTGCCAGGTTTTCTCTTACTCTCTGTTAAATGTCCACTTGCTTCAAAAATATTTTTGAATTTTCGTGGTATCTTGGTTGAATCACTGATATACACATTTGTGCCATTAAGGCGACTTATGTTTTAAAAGTTCTTAATTTTTTGAATTATATTTGGAGTACAGTTAGATTATGGAGCTTAAAATATTGGGTTGGCCAAAAAGTTCACACTATTATTTTCCAGAGGATGTTATGGGAAAACCTGAACCTACTTTTTGGCCAACCCAATAGTTTATTTTTGATGTCATCAAAATGGACACTGGGGGGTGAACCTTTATGACTTGTTATTCCCTAGCACATAGGTCACAGTGTATTCTTAGAAATAAATGTGTACAACGAAAAAGTATAACATTCTTGATTAAACTAATTTCAATGATACAAAGATGAAATATTTAGGGGATATAAAAATGTCTTTATTCTAATCTGTGATATAGTGGTAGACTTTGAAATATTAAGATGTGAATGTTAGGAAAGAAACAGCTTCCACATTTTGTCTGTTATGAAGAATACTACTATAAACATACCTACAAAATTTTCTATGTAGACATATGTTTTCATGTCTCTTGGATATGTATCTAGAAATGGAATTGCTGAGTAGTATGCTAATTCTATGTCTAACTATTTGAGGAAACATCAAACTGTTCTCCAAAGAGCCTGCACCATTTTACATCCACTAACAATGTATGAGGATTTCTATTTATCCACAGCCTTATTAACACATTATTTTCCATTAAGAAAATTATTGTATCATTCCTAATAGGTAAGAGGTAGTATCTCATTTTGGTTTTAATTTGCATTTTGCTAATGTCTAGTGCTGTTGACATCTTTTCATGTGCTTATGGACCATTCATATGTCATCCTTGTATTGGGCAATTGATGTCTAGTCTAAAATAATACTAAATAAATATATTTTCATCACAATTAGATCTGTTTCCTAAGTGGTCATGCATTTGTTAATTTAAATGTTGTTTTAATTATTGTTGTTCGTATGTCCATGTTTTAACCCTGTGTCCTGAAACTGACAGTCAGCCTTGGGATGCACCCTTGTGGTGAGAGGATCTTAGTGTCTTATAGCCATGGATTCAAAAATCCACATCTACCACTTATTTGCTCTTTGTCATTTGGCAATTTATTTATATTATTAAAATTGTTCTTTATCTTTCTTATCTCCTTGTGCCTTGATTATTTGTTCACTTGTCTGGCCTAGACTGTAAGCTGCTTAGGGGTAAATGTTTGGTTACTTTTGTCTGACCATGGATTAGTTCTATGTATGGCACAAAGTTGGCTAATATGCTTATTGAATAAAAATGAAATATAATGAACAGCTAATGGAAAGGGAATGAGTGAAACAAGTAAGGAAGACATTGCCTTTCTGTATGAAAAATACTATTACAAGTTGTATCATCCCAATAGAATATCTTGAAAACAGTAGATTTTCTTCCAAAACACTTTTATTTATACAACTCTCTTAGAAGTAACTTTCATGTAGTTAAGTTTCAGTATGTTAAAGAAACTATATGCTTTGAGTATTTTATCATTCTTATCAAATTATTAGATAGTAATAAGAATTATTAGTTAAACAATTCAGCTTTCATGTTCAAATTTTACATTTATTGCAAAAATTATGGAAAGCAATTCTTAAGGAAGTATCCTTTGTTTCACTGTTTCTTTTATTGATGCTCAATTAAAACATATAAATGCAATTCTTTTAATATATTTATGTAACAAGAATTGACATGTGGTTTTAATTGTCAGATATATGTCTGTTTGTTTTTATTATAATATTTTGGTTCATTTTAATGTTTTGGATTATTTTTTTGAAATTTTGGAGAAATAATATTACTAGATTTTCTATATAGACACACACTGTTTAAAGTTTATCAGAGGGCTTCCCTGGTGGCGCAGTGGTTGAGAGTCCGCCTGCCGATGCAGGGGACACGGGTTCATGCCCCGGTCCGGGAAGATCCCACATGCCGCGGAGCGGCTGGGCCCGTGAGCCATGGCCGCTGAGCCTGCACGTCCGGAGCCTGTGCTCCGCAACGGGAGAGGCCACAGCAGTGAGAGGCCCACGTACCCCAAAAAAAAAAAAAAAAAAAAAAAAAAGTTTATCAGAGAAAATAATGAGTTAGGTTTTAATACGCATTTTTATTTAAACTATTTTCTGCAGCTAATGCTTTGAAAAGTAGTTAGACTATAGTCTGAGCTGTGCATCAAAAGTCACCATCTTCTGGCTTTTTAAATAATTTTAAGGGCTCATTTTGCAGCTGTTATGCTAATCTGCTTGTTCGACCCCTTATTTCTCTTAACTCTTAATCATCATGAATTTCAGTGAATACAAGGAGACTTCTTGACCTGTCCCAGTTCCACATCTAAGCAATATGCTTATCACTTAAATTGTCTGCAAAGATTTCACACTTTCATTCAGTACCGCAGATTTACCTACTATTCAGGATTTACAGAAAATGTCTCACATAGAGAAATAATTCAGATAATCCTTCCCATTTATTTGATAGTTTTATTAAAATAATTAAAGATCATATCATTGCAGGAGGAGGAGGAAGAGCAGTGGATAAGGTAAAGATAGCAGACCAAGCTTCTGCAACCTACCTTTCCTCACTCATGTCACTAAAAATGATAGAGAATTTCAGTGTATGCAGTGTACACACACACACACACATACACACACACACAAACACACAAACACACACACACACACACACCTTTTCCTGCTGTCTTAGAATATGAAATGAAATATCAAACCCAAGGGGAATGGATGATAAATGGCACAACATTCTAAAGCAAGGTGACTAATTGGGTCCTTTGGCAATCCTTTCTGATCTCCCACCTGCTGCCTATATATAATATGGGGACGTGCTATGGGACCAACATGATATGGTGACAGTATGACAAAGGTAATACTAATCCTTCTCTACATATGGATTTGCCTATTCTGGATATTTCATATGAAGGAATCATTCAATATATGAACTTTAGTGTCTGGCTTCTTTCACTTGGTATAACACTTTCTATGTTTGTTCAAGTTGTACCCTATACTCCTTGTTATGGATGAGTAATATTTCATTGTATGTACATACTACATTTTGTTTATCTATTCATTCATTGACACTCATTTGGGTGGTTTCCACATTTTGTCTGTTGTGAAGAATGCTACTATAAACATACCACAACATTTTTTATGTACACATATGTTTTCATGTCTCTTTGGATATGTACCTAGGAATGGAATTGCTGAGTAGTATGCTAATTTTATGTCTAACTATTTGAGGAAACATCAAACTGCTCTCCACAGAGCCTGCACCATTTTACATTCCACTAACAATATATGAGGATTTTTGTTTATCCACAGCCTTATTAACACATTATTTTCTGTTAAGAAAATTATTGTACCATTCCTAGTAGGTAAGAGGTGGTATCTCATTTTGGTTTTAATTTGTATTTCTCTAATGTCTAGTGCTATTGATATCTTTTCATGTGCTTATGACCATTCATATGTCTTCTTTGGAGAAATGCCCATTTGCCCATTTTTTAATCAGGTTGTTTGTTTTTTGTTGCTGTTGCTAAGTTCTAGAAGGACTTTATATATTTGGATATTTACCCCTTATCAAACATGTGATTTGCAAAATTTTCTTCCATCTTGGTTGCCTTCTCAGTATATTTATAACATTCTTTGATATGCAAACTTTTTAAAAATTCGATGAAATCCAACTTATCTATTTTTCTTTTGTTCCCTGTGCTTTTGGTATTATATCCAAGGAAACATTATCAAAGCAAATATATTGAAGCTTACCCCTATTTTCTCTTCTAAAAATTTAATAGCTTTAGTTGTTACATTTAGGTCTTTGATCCATTTTGATTTAATTTTGTATACGGTGCAGGGTAAGGGGTCAAATTTATATATATATATATATATATATATAAATAGTATAAATAGTATAAATGTATAAATCTCTCTCTCTCCAGAGAGATTGTGTGTGTATATATATATATATATATATACTATATTATATATATAAAATAAATATATAATATTTATTTGGAGATATATATATATATATATATATATATGTATTTAGATATCCACTTTTCCCAACACCATTTGTTTAGAAGATTGTCCTTTCCTCATTGAGTTTTCTTGATACCTTTGTCAAAATCATTTGTTCATATAGGTAAAGGTTTCATTCTGTTTCTCTATTGTATTTCATTTGTCTACATGCCTATCTTTATGCAATTACCACAGTGTTTTTTGTTTTTTTTTTTTTTTTTTTGCAGTATGCGGGCCTCTCATTCTTGTGGCCTCTCCCGGTGCGGAGCACAGGCTCCAGATGCGCAGGCCCAGCAGCCATGGCTCACGGGCCCAGCCGCTCTGTGGCATGTACCACAGCGTTTTGATTACAGTAGCTCTGTAGTGTTTGGAAATCAAAGTGTGAGACCTCCAAATTTGTTCATTTTCAAATTGCTTTGGCTATTTGGGATTTGTTGAGATTTCAAGTTAATTTTGAGATAGATTTTTCTATTTCTACAAAATGTGTCATTGGGATTTTGATAAAGATTGCATTGCTTTGGTTAGTGTTGATATCTCAACAATATTAGGCTTTCCAATTCATGAACTTGAGATATCTTTCCATTTATTGAAGCATTCTTTAATTTCCTTCAGTGACTTATAGTTTTTAGTATACAAATCTTTTCCTCCTTAATTAAACTTATTCCTAAATATTTTATTATGTTTTATACCATAATAAATAGAATTATTTCCTCAATTTCCTTTTCACATTTTTCTTTGTTAGTGTATATCAGCTATCTAGTTAGTGTAGAAACTGTAGGGTTTTCTATATATAAAAGCACGTTGCCCGTGAACAGAGTTAATCTTACTTCTTCTTTCCAATTTGTATGATTTTATTTCTTTTTCTTGCCTAATTATTCTGGTTAGTCCTCTACTGAGTACTATGTTAAGTAGAAGTGATGGAAGCAAGAATCTTTGTCTTGTACCTGATCTTAGAGAAAAATTTCCAGTCTTTCACCTTTGAGTATAATGTTGCCTGTGGATTTTTTCATATATAGCCACACTATATTTAAAAATATTTTCTCTACTCCTAGTTTGCTGAGTGGTTTAATCATCAAAGGATGTTGAATTTTGTCAAATGTTTTCCCAAGGCAATTGAGATAATAAGTAGTGTGTTTTCCCTCCTTCATTCTTTTAATGTGCTGTATTACATTGATGTACTTTTGTATGTTGAAACATCCTGTCATTCCAGCAGTAAATTCCATTTGGTTATGAGGTAAAATTCTTAATATATGATTTCTCTTGCTGTTTTCAAAATTCTCTTTCTGTCTTTGACTTTTGAGAGTTTGATTATAATATGTCTCAGTGGGAGTTTTTAGGTTGATACTACCTGGATATCTTTGGGCTTCTTATATTTTTAAATCCACATCTTTCCTCAAAGTTGGGAAGTTTATAGCCTTTATTTCTTCAAATAACCTCTTTGGTCTTTTATTTCTCTCTTGCCTTTCTGGGACTCCCACAATTCATATATTGGCCCACTTCATAATGTACCATAAGTCTTTTAGCTTCTGTGCACTTTTCTTCATTCTTTTTATGTTTTTGTTCCCAAGGCTCACTAATTTCAAGTTACCTACCTTTAAGTTTGCTGATTATTTCTTCTTCCTTATCAAGTCTTATGTTGAACCCCTGCAGTGAATTTTTCAATTCAGTAATTACACTTTTCAGCTCCATAATTTTAATTTTGTTATTTTTTAGAAAATTTGTCTCTGTGTTAATATTCTCATTTTGTTCATAAATCATTTTGCTAGTTTAGTTGTCTGTCTGCATTTTTCTTTAGTTCTTTAAGCATATTTGTGATTTTTTTTCTTAAAGTCTTTGTCAGGTAAATCCAAGATCTATGTTTTATACAAGGTCTGTTTCTGGAGATTATTTTGTCCCTTGAATAGGCCAGTATTCCCTATTTCCTTCCAAAGGATGTAGCATAAAATTTTATACTTTATCCATCCTCCTTTTTTCAGTCCTACAGAAAATATGTTTTAACATTGTTAATTATTTGTTCTCAAATTCATTTCTTCCTTTTATATTTGTGACTTTCTTGCTAATACTGTCTTCAATTTCAATTTATTGCTTTTCTACATCTTTTTAAAAATGTTTATGCCATCACAACATATTTATAAGTAAGAATGGTGGTTATTTTTGTGGGAATGGGATATTAATTGGGAAGAACAAAAAGGATACTTTGAGGGTGATATGTAGTATTATAGATCTTGGACTTAGTTTAATCACAGATATAGATATAGATAGATAGATTTAAACCTATGGCTCTCTGTACTTAATATTAACTCTGGTGTGTCATGTATGTATGTGTACAAAGAAAAGAAAGAAAGAGAGTTACAGGTTTTTGTTTGGTTTTCATTATCTTATAGACTTCTTGAAGATTTATCTGTTGAAATTCTTGAGACTTGGGTTGAAGGCAGAGAGATATGATGGCTCTTCTGGTGGTTTCTTAGAAATACTTTAAATACAGAATTACTTTCTAAATTCTCAGGCTAAAGTGTTGTAAACCACCCAGTTGGAGTGAATTTAACCTGAAAATACATGTGAGGGCCCCACAAGTACCCACAACCTACCTTCTTCATAACTGGAAGAAAAAAAAATCTTCCTTTCTAAAGTTTGTTTAGCTATTTTCTATTGGGTAGATATGATTATATTATCTAGCTCTAGGTTCATGAGAGTGTGGAAAAGGAAGAAAATAGGTGTTTTTCATAGTGCATAGATTCAACAGTTGGGAGCCTTGTTCTTCAGAATCATAAAGTGCAGCTAGTGTAAACAATAAGAATCCACTTGTCTGCACTTATGTCCTGTCAAAATGACAAACATTAAAATACACATGTATATTCCCCAACATATATATTATTTGCATACACAGACATATACACATCCATACATGTCAATATTGGAAAGGGTCAGTGTACCTCTTGTATAATATTAATGTAAATGTATGTTCGTATAGCACTTCTAGAAGGTAATTCAGTCTTGTGTACCTAAAGTCTTTAAAATGTACTCACTCTTTGATCATGATTTCACACTTGGGAATTTATCCTAAGGAAATAATTAAGTTTTTGCCAGAGAGCTAGAAGAACTGTCATTGCAGAATTTTGTATAAATAGAAGGAAAGTAATAAAGCAAAAAAAAAAAAAAAAAAAAGAAAAAGAAAAGAAAAGAAAACTGGAAGCCACTTAAAGTTTAAACTAAGGGAGTCATTAGTGAGAATTATGGTGTTTTATTGTAATGTGATACTGTAGATTTTGTTTATCAATACAGTAATATTTACAAAATAAGGGAAATTGAAATAAAGAAGGTTTAAGACATTTTCCCACTGTCACACAGCTTTTAAGTGGTGGAGATTGGATTGAAATTCAGTCAATCTGTCTTTAGAGTCCATGTGCCTGAGTCATGACTCCATGCTTGTTCCATGATATTGTTATTCATTTGCTGTTATCGCTTTAATATTTATGCCATTCAAGAATAATTAACCTTAAAATTATTTATATTGATATTATTAAATAAAAAGAAGACTATTATAGAGAGTGTGATTGAAATATATTTGTATGTGTATTTTTTTATTAATTTATTTATTTTTGGTCACATTGGGTCTTCATTGCTGCACGCAGGTTTTCTTTAATTGTGGTGAGTGGGGGGTACTCTTTGTTGTGGTACGTGGGCTTCTCATTTCAGTGGCTTCTCTTGTTGTGGAGCACAGGCTCTAGGCACTTGGACTTCAGTAGTTGTGGCACACAGGATCAGTAGTTGTGGCACATGGGCTTAGTTGTTCTGCAGCATATGGGATCTTTCTGGATGAGGGCTCGAACCTCTGTCCCCTGTATTGGCAGGTGGATTCTTAACCACTGTGCCACCAGGGAAGCCCATGTGTGTTACCTAAAAAACAAAAAACAAAAAAAAACTGGAAAAATACACAGAGTTTTTATCTGTAAGTAATGGAATTATGAGAGATTTTTAGGTTGTTTTGTGTTTCAGTTTGTCCAATTTTCCACAGTGGCAATGCATAATAGTAGTCCTTTTAATGAATAATTCTATTTAAATAAAAGTAAGCAGTGAATTATAATGCATTTGAATAAGAAAATACAACAAATTACAACAGAATCTTAATTAAATTAGTTAACTGAAACTCAAAACCTGTAAGGTGTTTTGTTTGCTTATTTGGCTTGGTACTTCTGCAAAAGTACTACCAAGAGATAACAATCTTCAGGAATTTCTCAGACTGTATTGTATATACGGTTACTCCACTCAAACAAGTTTGTTGTATATGCCTCTATATTATTATACCTTTATCAGATGAATTAAATATTTTAAGCTTTGACAATGTTCACTAAGAATATGTGAGTAAAAGAACACAAACAACAAAAGAGTAGACTCTGGGCAAAATCTCAAACAGAAATTAAGGGAAGTGGATTTTTCCCCTCATTAATAAGGTGGCTGATAGCTATTTGATCCAGCTCATGACACTGACTATACTGCTTAGGTTCAGGTTGAGATTTTCACCGTTTCTGATAGCTGTCAACTTATTACTTTGGTTGTTGATAGAACATTCTTTCTCTGGTGTCTTATAGCCATCACAATAGTTCTTTCTTTGGTGGTCTGTAGCCATCACAATAGTTGTCACACTGAGTAATTGTATGTCTTGAGCATTGGGAAAGGTCTTTTCTTATGGACACTATGTTGCTTCATTTACTACCATTACACTTCTACCATTGCCACTTGGTTTCCTGCTACCAGGCATAACACTGAAGACTATGTGTTGTTTCCATCTTGGGGCTGACTCTGATAATGGAGTTGGTAGGGTCTCAACTCCTTGCTCTTTCATTATATACATTCACAATTTTCCTTAAATAAATGCAACATCCATTCATAACAAAGAGATATTTGGCCATGATCATTGGGTGATGTTTAATAAAATGTAAAAGTAGATTGGTCTCAAGAAAGTAATTGTCCTAGAGGATTCTGAGGTTCCACTATTTCACGGGGCTGGAAGTTAATTATGTGGGTTGTGGTTTGCACCTCATAGATAACGCATCATGCAACTCATAGATAATGCATCATGATACATGATTATGGTTAGAATGCAACTCATAGATAATGCATCATGATATATGATTATGTCACCTCAGAAAGTTATAAGTTGACATCAGTTTCATCTCTGAAATAAAGACTCGTGATGTACAACTCAGTGATTTGAGATATATGAAATATATCACCAAAACAGAAATCAGTCATGTGGAGAGGACTTTCTTTTGATCCAAATCACTGGATCAATTTTATTTCTAATGATTGCTTTATATTAATTGAGCATAAAACATGTGCTATTACTTTAAGCCTTAAGCAAGTGTTCTACTCCCAGAAGTTACTTGGTAGATGAGTATTCCTATGACACTACAGAAATAATATTCCATGCCATGCTGATAATATTTTTCCTCATATCCAGACTAATGATGTTCTGAAAAACATGGTCTGCAAAGAAGAATGTAGATCACTGTGTCTGTTACTATAAACCATTCTGTAAATAAGTCTTACCTGGAATTCAGTTTATCAAAGTGAAATAAGGAAATCTACAAATATGAAATTAAAAGATAGATTTTTTTGAGGAATAATGGAAATGAAAACTAAAAATCAGATGAATTAAGGACAAAGGTGTCTATAGTTTTCCCAAAGACTTAATTTTTTGCCTCAGAATATCACAACCAGAGCAGAAATTTTCCTCAGGGGTCTGATAACCAACCATAAAAACATTAACAGACTTTTTTTTCCCCTTAATACAGCCAATCTCAAGAAAATTAGAAATGACACAGCAAGGTCTTTCCTTCTGTGGACTCCAGTTTATACTTGAAAAACTTAACATTATGATGCTACTATGGTTTTGCCTCTATCTTAAAGCCAGACCCTGAGATTTGGAGACCTTACCTGAAAGAAATGACATGAAAATAACCTTATATTTTGTAATAGAAGAATGGATCAATTCTTTTAGCTTCTGAAGTAAAATTTAACATGTTAGGTATTCAGAATTTTAGTGAAGTAATATATTCATGCATATCATAAAATTTAATTATTACCTACTAATTTTTTTACTAATTAATGGACCTAATATACATATAATTTAAACTTATTTTTATCTAATATTAATAATATTAAATTTTTGAAGACATGAATTATATTTATATCTTATATTTGTTTTAACACGTTACCATTGAACAAGGAAAAGCTTTCTTGCCTCTTACTAATTTTAAAATGATAAATCAAGATCACGATTTGATAAATCCAATATACATTTAAATTCTAGCTCTAAAGTAACGTTTCTAAATATCTCCTCCTCAAATAATTTCTATAAAGAAACTTATTTACTCAATGCTAAAATTCCACATCAATTTTAAGTTCTCCACACTATCAAATAATTAGACAGAGCTCTATACAAGCTATTTTCCACAGTTTACAAATATCATGAAAATATGTGAAAACTTCTTAAAGCACACAAAAAATTCCTATAGTCTTAAAACATATTGTTTTAGAATGGTATAAGAAATACAGGAAAATATTAACAGTTTTCTACATTGATATGAGTATATGGTTACTATGTATTTTTAAAATTTTGTGTAGTCTTTTTATTATAATAATATCTATTTAGCTCCACTATATACACATATGGTGTACATATTTCATCCAATTTAAATGTTACAAAACCACAAAGTTATTATCCTTACTTTAGAGATGAAAAATTTTAGACTAATGGAGGTTAATTAATTTGCTTAATGCCACACAACTGATAAATAATAGAGCTAAAAAACTATGTTTTGCTAATTTAGGGAAAAAATTCATTCAGGTTTAACAACACTCACACACAAGCACAAACACAAAATTCTTCTCAAAATCTTCCAAAAAAGGAAGAGGAGGTAAATCCATGAGGCCACTGTTTCCATGATACCAAATCTAGAAAAAGATATCACAATACAAGAATACTATAAAGATGCAAAAATATCCAACAAAATACTAATGAATGAAATCCAGAAATATATGAAAACGATTATATATCTTGACCAAATAGAATTTATCTTGGCATTGCAGTCAGTTCAGCATTAAAAGCTCAACAAATATTATACATGATATTAATATAATAAAGGACAAAAAAAAACACATAATAATCTCAATAGATGTAGAAAAAGTATTGGATAAAATCCAATATGATAGGGACTTCCCTTGTGGTCTACTGGTAAATAATCTACCTTCCAATGCAGGGGACATGGGTTAGATCCCTGGCCAGGGAACTGAGAGCCCATATGCCTCAGGGCAACTAAGCTCATGTGCCACAACTACTGAGCTCACTTGCCTCAATGAGAGAGTCCACATGCTGCAACCTACAGAGCCCATGCGCCACAACTAGAGAGAGGAAAACCCACTCACCACAACTAGAGAGGAGCCCATGAGCCACAAAATGAGCCTGCACTGAAAAGAAAGAGCCCACACCAAAATGAAAGATGCCACACGCCGCAACAAAGACCTGGCATGCTACAACTAAGACCCGATGCGGCCAAAAAAATAAATAAAATAAATAAATATCTTTTAAAAGTCCAATATGATAAACACACTCAACAAATAAGGAAGAGTAGAAAGGAACTTCCTCATCATGTAAAATGCCTCTATAAAATTTCTCCAGGTAACATCATACCTAATGGTAAAAGACTGGATGCTTTCCTTGTGAGATCAGGAAAAAGAAAGGATGTTCATCCTCACCACTTCTATTCAGCATTATACTCCATGTTCTGGCCAGGACAATTAGAAGAAAAGGAAATAGACATCTAAATTGGAAAGAAAGAAGTAAAAAACTACTTCTATTTGCAGATGACATGATCTTGTGTATAGAAAAACTTTAAGAACTCCTTTGTCCCCAACCAAAAGCAATTACTACTAATGAAAAATGTTAACAGGGTTACAGGATAAAAGATAAATACAAAGAAATTTAATTGTATTTCTATACACTAGCAATGAACAATTTGAAAAATAAGTTAACAAAAATCCCATCCATTTGGATAAAGAAGAAGTAATACTTATGTGTGTATATATATATATATATATATACATATATATGAATATTACTGAGCCATAAAAAAAAATAATGCCATTTGCACATTTACAGCAACATGAATAGACCTAGAGATTATCATATTAAGTGAAGTAAGTTAGACAGAGAAGACAAATATATGACAGCATATAATATCTCATGTGGAATCTAGAAAAATAATACAAATGAATGTATTATGAATGTGTTTACAAAACAAAAACAGGCTCACAGGCATAGAAAACAAATTTACAGTTATCAAAGGGGAAAGGGGGGAATAATTTAGGAGTTTGGGATTAACAGATACAAACCACTCTATGAAAAGTAGATAAATAACAAAGTCCTACTGTATGGCACAGGGAACAATGTTCAATATCTTCTTATAATGAAAAGTAATCTGAAAAATAAATATATATATATATAAAACTGAATCACTTTGCTGTATACCAGAAACTAACACAACATTGGAAATCAACTATACTTCAATAAAAATCCCATTTATAATAGTATGAAAAATCATAAACTTAGAAAACATTTAACAACAAACTAGTAAGATCTGCACACTGAAAACCACAAAACTTCATTGAAAGAAATTAAAGAATTCATAAATAAATGTAATACATCCCATGTTCATGGATTGGAAGATGATATTAAGATGGCAGTACTTTCTAAATTGATCTAAAGAGTCAATACAATTTCTATCAAAATCTAATCTGCCTTTTTTGAAAAAATAATAAGGTGATTTTAAAATTCATATGAAAAAGTAAGGGATTCGGATAGGTCAAACAATCTTGTAAAAAGAACAGACCAAAGTTCACAGACTCACAATAGTCAACTACAAAATTGATTATAAAGTTATAATAATCGAGACTGTGTGGTACTGACATAAATACAGATGAGCACATCAATGGAAGATACATGAGAATCCAGAAATATGCCCCTATATTTATGAGCAATTGAATTTTTACAAGTGTGCAGAGACAATTAATTGAGAAATAATAGTCTTTTCAACAAATTATACTGGGATCAGTGGATATCCACATGCAAAGGAATGAAATTTGACCTCAAACTCACACCAATACAAAATTTAACTGAAAATGGATCAATAACCTGAATATGAGCTAAAACTATAAAGCTCATAGAAGAAAACATAGTAGTAAATCCTTATTCTCTAGGATTAGACAATGGTTGGTTAGATATGATACCAGAATTTTAAGTGACAGAATAAGAACTAGATGAATTGGACTTGAAAATTAAAATCTTTTGTGCTTTAAATAATATGATCAGGGGAGTAAAAAAGAAAATTCTCATAATGGGAGAAAATATTTACAAATAACATGTCTGATAGAGCCTAGTGTTCAGAATTTATGAAAAGCTCTTACAACTTATAGAGGCAAAGATTTTTAAATGGGTGAAGGATTTGTATACACGTTTTTTCAAAGAAGCTATACATATAACTAATAAGCATATGAACAAAAAATATTCATTAGGTAAATGCAAATAAAACACAATGATACCAATTTACATCCATTAGGATGTCCTAATAAAAATAGATGAATAACAGCAAATGTTGATGAGGATGTGGAAAATTTGGAATGCTTGTACACTACTGGTAAGAATGTAGAGCAGTGAAACTGTCTTGAAAAACAATTGATCAGGTTCTCAAAATATTAATATTATTCAAAATGTTCCACTCCTAGATGTATGAAAAAAAGAATTGAAAACATGTCCACAGAATTATTTGTACATTAATATTCTTGGTAGAATTATCAATAATAGCCCCAAAGTAGAAATAACACAATATCAACTGATGAATGAATGGATAAATATAATGTGATATATCTGAATAATGGAATATTATTCAGCAATGAAAAGGAATGAAGTAGAGATGCATGCCCCAACATAGATGAATCTTGAAAATACTGATGCTAAATGAATGAAGCCAGACATAAAAGTTCACATATTTTATGATTCTGTTTATATGAAATGTCCAGAATAGTGTATTTGTTGCTGTCAGGATCAGAATGAAGGGAGTAGTAGGAAGTGATTGCTAAAGCGTATGAGGTTTCTTTCTTGGCTGATGAAAATATTCTGAAATTACATAGTCATGATGGCTTTATAACACTGTGACTACATTAAAAGCCATCAAATTTTATGCTTTAAAAAGTATATTTTATGTCAGATGAATTATCTATCAATAAAGCTATTATTATATAAAAGAATAATGAGGAAAAATTGGTAAAAAAAATTGACCATAAATGTTTTTTGTTTGTTTGTTTTTTGTTTTTTGCGGTACGCATGCCTCTCACTGTTGTGGCCTCTCCCGTTGCAAAGCACAGGCTCCGGAAGCACAGGCTCAGCGGCCATGGCTCACGGGCCCAGCCGCTCCACGGCAGGTGGGATCTTCCTGGACCAGGGCACGAACCCGTATCCCCTGCATCGGCAGGTGGACTCTCAACCACTGCGCCACCAGGGAAGCCCGACAGTAAAAAATTTTATGGCAAACATAAACTAATATCAGGTTTGAGAGTCACACATCTAGAATTTTGTTTTGTTTTAGACCAGTCAGGTAAGACAGATATTACAAAGCTAAGAAAGAGACATATAATACAAAAGAAGTCTGAAAGCTCAAGGAGAGATTTGTAGATACATATAGTACAAGGTTAAGCAAAGTTTATTATGTCAGATAATGATAGCAAATAAGTGTACCCTCTCTAATTACAGCTCTCTACCTACAGTGCTATTTTTTTAGCTTCTGAGGCAACATCTAGGAGTGTGAGAAGGATTTTGGATAATTTAAAGCTGTTTGCCATCATTGAAGAAATTAGAATTTGTAAAGTGAACTTTCATTTGCTTTTCTGATCTAGAAATTTAGCTTTAAATGAAATTGATAGCTGAGGTAAGAAAGCTAGATTTATTGAATTCTTCCTATGTCATAACTCAACTTTTTTCTTCTTTCTCAGAACTGTTTTGGCCATTTGGGGTCTTTCATAAATTTTGGAAGTTTTTTGAAAAATGCCATTGGAACTTTGATAGGGATTGCACTGAGTCAGTAGATGGCTTTGGTAGTATGGACATTTTAACAATATTTATTCTCCCAACCCATGAACATGAAATGTCTTTTCATTTGTTTGCATCTTCTTTAATATCTTTCATCAATGTTCTATACTTACCAGTGTACAGATCTTCCACCTCATTAGATACATTTATTCCTAAGTATTTTATTATTTTGGTACTACTGTAAATGAGATTGATTTTTTAATTACTTTTCCCCAGTAGTTTGTTGTTAATGTATAGAAACTCATATGATTTTTGTGTGTTGATTTTTTTTCTGTAACTTTACTGAATTTATTAGTTCAATTTTTTTTGGTGGAGTCTTTAGGATTCTCTATATATGAGAACATGGCATCTGAAAATAGAGCCAATATTTTTTCTTTCTGATTTAATTTCCTTTTCTTTCTTTCTTGCCTAATTACTCTGGCTAACACTTCCTGTATTATGGTGAATAGGAGTGGTGATTGTGGATATACTTGTCTTGTTCCTGATCTTAGAAAAATATATTTCTACCTGAGTTAGCTGTGACTTTGTTATATATAGCCTTTATTATTTTGATGTACACTTCTTCTATACTCAATTTGTTGAGAGTATTTATTTTGAAAGTATTTTGAATTTTATCAAATACTTCTGTGTCTATTGAGATAATCATATAATTTTAATCTTTCATTTTGTTAATGTGGTGTATCACATTTATTAATTTGGGTTGAACCATCATTGTATCCCAGAAATAAATCCCACTTGATTATGAGGTTTATCCTTTTAATGTGCTGTTAACTTGGTTTGCTAGTATTTTGTTGAAAAAGTTTGCCTCCATATTAATCAGGGATATTGTCATGTGGTTTTCTTGTAGTATCCTTATTTGGCTTTGATATCAGAGCAACACTGACCTCTAAAATGAGTTTGGGGTGTTCTATCCTCTCTGAGTTTTAGAAAGGTTGAGAGGATTCATATTATTTCTCTTTCAAATGTTTGGTGGAATTCACCAGTGAAATCACCTGGTGCTGAACTTTTCCTTGCTGGAAGCTTTCTGATTACTGATTCAATCTCTTTTATTCATTATTGGCCTGTTTAGATTTTCTATTTCTTCATTTTTCAGTCTTGGTTGATTGTATGTTTCTAGGAATGTATCCATTTCTTCAGTCTCTTATGATCCTTTGTATTTCTATGGCATTGTTCATAATGCTTCCTCTTTCCTTTCTGATTTTATTTGAATCTTTTTTTATTAGTATAGCTATATATTTGTCAAATTTGTTTATCATTGCAAAAAAATAGCCCTTAATTTTGTTGATGTTTTAAATTATTTTTCTTGTCTCTGTTTCATGTATTTCTGCTCATGTAGTAGGGTAGTAATAGTCCTCCAACTTAATACTCCTTCAGTATTGAGTTGGCTAGTATGGGTCTTCTGCCTGGCTATATAAACTTTAGAAGCAGTTTGTCAATATCTACAAAATGACTTGCTGGGATTTTGTTTGCGGTTGCTTTAAATCTATTATATTTCAAGTTGGAAAGAACTGACATCTTGACAATATTGAGTCTTCTCATTCAAAAATGTAACATATTTCTCCGTTTATTTAGTTCTTATTTGATATGTTTCATCAGAGTTTTGTAGTTTTCCTCATATAGATCTTGTCAATATTTAGATTTTTACCTAAGTATTTCATTTCTGAGGGTGCCAAGGTAAATGGTATTGTGTTTTTAATTTCAAAATACACTTGTTAATTATTGATATATAGGAAAGCCATTAATGTTTGTGTATTAACCTTACATTCTGCAACCTTACTATAATCACTTCTTAGTCAGTTTTCTCTTTAGTCTTTTGTCTTCTTTACATAGATTATCATGCCATTTGAGAACAAAGATCATTTTATTTCTTTCTTCCTAATCTGTGTACCTTTTATTTCTTTTTCTAGTCTTATTCTAAGTACTTCTTTAAGGTCTGAAATCCCACCACTGCAGCAATGATTGATCCACATGCCACAGAAACCATAATGGTATGGTTTGCATTTGAGTTATTCTTTAGTTTCAATTCCCCAACCCAATTGTGATATTAAGTATTTAATTTCACTAACTCTTCTGATTTAATTTCTAATAATTTTTTTGGAAATTTGTATAATGAAGAGAGATTATTCCTCTCCAAATTCTTTTTTCTTTTTGATAATCATAACAATACACCGTACAATTCCATTTAATTACCTCAGTTCTTCAAAATTGGACTTGTATTTATTCATTTACGTTAATCATCTAAGAATTAAATAACCCTAGCTCTTTTAACTAATCTTCTATCATCCTGAGATGAGGTACACATCCTCCTTTCTTTTGACACTTTTTCTTCGTAATGTGAGTCATGCATGATATAGCTTATTTTGTCAAAAGCCATAACTCTAGTGAGATGAAATTGCACTAGTCAGTTCCATAGGCCCTCTACGATTTCTCTCATTAGGTAAGAATGCTTGATGCAAACAAAACACATGTTACTTTACCTTGGCCTAGCAGAGTTCCTAGGTTGGTGAAAATTAGGTCTCACCAACAAATGAGTTATAATTTGCTAATTTCATGAATTTCATTTTGATCACTAAAATTATACAGGTTTTCTGAAATAGCAACTAAAATTTTGTGTTTCCCAACATTCAGACAATGTTGTGTTAATGACAGTCAGTGATTCCTAAATTTAACTATGTTCCTGTATTTGTTTGTTATGGTTTTTCATCTATAATTATACCTAGTTAAGTTTTATCCATATTTTTATATCAATGGTTATGGCAGAGCACCACTCTTAGGAATTGTGCACAGGATGTTGGTATAGGCAATTTAATCATTGGTTTTTAAATTTGGAAAAAAATAAAATTATATCCACGTGTTTTATGAGTTTAGCAATTTGAGTTAAAAGATCATTATTCTGTTATGGTTAACAGCTCTTAACCTTTAAAAACTATTTCAGGGGCTTCCCTGGTGGCGCAGTGGTTGAGAGTCCACCTGCCAATGCAGGGGACACGGGTTCGTGCCCCGGTCTGGGGGGATCCCACATGCCGCGGAGCGGCTGGGCCCGTGAGCCATGGCCGCTGAGCCTGCACGTCCGGAGCCTGTGCTCCGCAACGGGAGAGGCCACAACAGTGAGAGAGGCCCGCGTACCGCAAAAAAAAAAAAAAAAAAAAAAAAAAAAAAAAAAAACAATTTCATTTAATATCACTTAATAACCCACTAAATATATTCAAGCATTAATTAGAATCATTTAAATGTTCTAAAAAACATAACTGTGAAGTATACACAGCTGAAGATTGTTCAACACAGTTCATAAGACATAACATGTGTCATGAGCTGCTACTCAACTGCATGCTTTACTTACTAGGAAAATCAAGACTTGTATTCTTCTTCACATTGAGCTATAAGGGTGCAACAAGTTTTCCTCCAAAGCTTTTCAAGAGGAATAAACTGTCCACACCCTTTATAGCATAGGCTAAACTTAAATCCACTAGCTGTGAAAAAGGTTGAGGATGGCTTTCCTACTTAATTATTTCTCCTAAATTTCTTTTATTAGGTCAGATAATAAAAATAATAATTTTAAGTGTGAATCAAATTCTTATGATTTCCCTATAAAAAATATCTCGGATTCATCGGTGTTTCCTGAGTTAATGTATCTCCCTAAAAGTGAAACATAAGGCTGTATGTGAAATCTTGGCTTTCTTGGCTGAGATCAGTCAGGGACAGGCATTTTCTCAATCTGAGCCTAGAGGTATTTCTGAGAAAGAGATATATGTTTATTTGCTGTTCTTTAGAAGAAGGGCGAATGAATATGTTTCAAGAAGAGAGTATTACTATCATCAGTTTAGAAAGCTCAAAATGTATGTGCCAAGCAAACCTATAAAATGCCATATGCTTTCACCCCTAAAATTGTAATAATAAAAATGTTAACAATGTGTCTATTCCACATAATTCAAATGCCTCAATTTCCCTATATGCAAGAAATAAGTGGGCAAATTTTTCTTATCTCTTGGCCAGGGGTATCGTGAGGAATTAATTTCAGAATTATTTTTCCTCTTTAAATGAAAGTTGCTAGGACTATAGTCATAAGAATTATGTTATAAGACAGTCTTTATATTCCAGACAGGCTGCATTTTGGAAATGTGTACTCTTTTAGTTTTAAGATGATTATTTATGTCAAAATTTTATTCCAGTTGCCTTTGATAAGCATCATAAATACAATGAATTACTTGTGCTTTCTTTATAAAACTGACTTTGAATCTTTTAATACAAGTTTCTTAGTCACAATATGCTTGTTTCTACGTGCAGTGCATATAGTAATCTTGACTGCAGCTTCCTGCAGGGTCTAGGATATCCTGCTGAGCTTCACATGACCAACATTATAACAGCACTGCTTGCAACCCACTGCTTGTTTATTTCATATTCTCAACTCAAGATTATTCATCTCTTTTTCCCCAGATGTTTGTTGTTATTTAGTTCCTGTGACTTTTAAAAATCTTCTAAACAAGATCATTTTGGATTTTCAGGTCAAGATGCTAACCAGCCTGTCAGTACTTTCCCCAGACTTCCACTGAAAGAACAGAAAGAGAAGGAAAGTTATTAGCAGCAATGGCAATTCAGAAAATTGGTTAAAATTTTATCAGAACTTAAGAGGATTTCTAATGACCAAAAGGTGCTGATATGAAATGTCAGAACAATGCAGGAAATCAGTAAATTAGGACATATACCTAGTGTGTTTCTCTGTGTCAGAGGTTTGGATTATTTGCTGACCTAAGGGAAGATTGCCAGGCCTCATACAGCATTGGATCTGCTCTATGAAGCAGGCAGGCAATAAGAAAGGCTCCACTTTCATATTCCTTTCATTGATATTTCTTTTTGTCTGCATCACTTATCAAATAAATTTCTCAGCAGTGTTATTGGAAGGAGGAGTGGGAAAGCAGTACAATGCTACATCCTGGGATGTGGAATCAGTGATAGAAAATGGGTGGAAAAAGACCCTTCTGGGGGTGCAGTTTTATTGGATTGTTTTCAGGCAGGAAAAGAATTGCAAACTGCTTCAAATTGTCTGGAAAAAATGCCCTCCTCAGAAACTGAGGATCAGGAATTGTAAGCAGGCAGTCTCTTCTCCATTCAGCACAGCCATGCTAGATGAATGACTGCTAGATACTGCATATGTGCAAATGTGGCTTTGGTTTAAAGCAAGAAACAAACAAACAAAATATCAGCGACATAAGTGATACTTTTAACAGGCACTAGGATGATGCTTCTCAGCATGTGCTCCATGTACTACCTACATCAACCTTGCTTTGGAAGCTTGTTAGATGCATAAATTCCCCAGCCTCCCTTTTTCCCACATGTTAGCTTTGTTGTGATAACAATCTCACAACTTCAGGTGCTTACAACAACAAACGTCTGTTTATGGCTCAGGAGTGCTGGTGATTTGATGTATATGTTTTCTCATTCTTGGACTTAGCCTGAAGGAACAGTTGCTTCCTAGCACATGCTCTTCTCCTGACAGAGGTCAGTATCAAGAGATGGATTGGACCCACATAATTTTGTTTGAAATGCACCTTTGGGTGTGGCATGTGTTACATAGACTTACATTCTTTTGTCCAAAGTAAGATACCAATCGGAAGTACTATAAACCATTTAGCAATAAGTGAGGATACATATCCCTTTATAAAGAAGGGAGAAAACAGTTGTGAAAAATGCTACAATCTCTCACAACCTCAGAAAATAATATTTCAGTAGGTCTAGTGGGGTCCATGAATTACATTTTAGCAGTCCTCCTATGTTATATGGATATATTTTTAATTTGAGAATCACTGGGCCATGTAAATAGTGAAAACCTTTGTGTTATTTTTTGTATGATAAAGTGGAGATTATGCTCTATATGCATAAGAAAAACATATTTTGGCAAAAAATTTAATTAAGATACATTTTTAGAAGCATCTCCTTTATGTTACAATATGATAACATTAAGTATAGTCTAAAATTGGATAAAAGGTGATAAAAATACAATATGATGAAATTAGTAGAGAGCAGTTTATGAAGCAAGCAGAGGTGAAATGGGACTTGGAGAGATAAGTATTCAACATCAAGCATTTAATATGAATTAGAAACATTGATGAGTGTAATTGTCAATGCAGAGTATCAAGTCTATAATATGGAGAACTATCTTGAGAAATCACTCTCAAATATAGAGGAATGTATGAAGAAGGTGAAATGGATACAACATAAGATAATATGTAAAAAAGATAATGGCAACTTAATTTTCTGGTGGTTTATGTCAAAAATACAAAAAGAAAATACAATATGGGCAAGAGTGAAAAAAAGGGAAATAACTGTCTGTATAAAAAAATAATAATAAATTAAGTTGCACATTGAAAGAACACAGTGAATGTCAAATTGTTGAAATGTATGTAGGTAAAATATTTGAATTTTAAGAAAACATTTTTCAAATGTCCAGAAAATAGAAAAGAGGTTACTTTAAACATTTATTTTATTGGTATGGCCTCAGACTTCTGCAGTAAAACATTGAGCCAATGAATTAACATTTGCAGATATATGAAGGAAAATGTTTAACCTCAAATTTCTATATCAAGCCAAGTTATCTTCCTCATCTACAGACAATTTAAAATAATGTTCCCATAACTTCAAAGCTCAGAACATATACCACTTATAATTTTTTCCTTGTGTATCCCAAATATGTTTTTTCTAAATATGCTAGAAATAGTTTTTCTAAAAAGTTATATAATGAAAAATAATAATTATCTGTATCGAAAAATAACAAAATATAGTAATAAAAATATGATATTTTGGAGACAGGTGGGAAGAAGTGAAACCAAGCCAAATTTTTCATCTTTTGACAATACAATATTGGATGCAACCCAAAGGTCCAACAATGTTAAAACAGAAATAAAATTAGGATACATTCAAATGATACAGACTTTTAGAGAACAGCTTTGAAAACTACTCAACAAACGATAACTTTCCTCATTTATTTACTTAAGTAAAATATATTAAATATGCAATTAAAATGTATATGTTGTGTATAATTTTGCTAGAGATTCATAAAGTAAAATAAAACACAGCATGTAGCAATGACACACATTGTGCCCAGATCTTAGTTTCTAGTTACATTCTCCAATAAAAGGAACAAAGACTCTTTGGGGAAGTAGCTGATTCCCCGACTGGGACAGAGAATATAGAAGACAAGCTGGAGCATCTTGTCATGACAGACATTAAGTCCTAAAAAACAAAACAAAACAAAATTAAACACATGCACACACACACACAAAATGATGGGGTATGAGAAAGGGACATAAGAGCAAACTAAACAACCTCCTAATAACCAAAACAGAAACAATTTAAGCAGCAAACTACACTTTGATAAGTGTAACACCAGAGCTAGTCACGAAATTAGTATAAACTTAGTTTATGAGTGAATAAATACATAAACAAAAAAAGGAGATATAAATCTCCTGCACAGAAATACTTCCAGCATTTTATGTAGATAATCCAATTTCCTTTTTTTTTGAAGAGAGTTTTAGCCTTTTTTTTTAACTTTTTATTTTAAATTGGAGTACAGTTAACAATGTTGTGTTAGTTTCAGGCGTACAACAAAGAGATTCAGTTATAAATATACATGTATCTACTCTTTTTCAAATTCTTTTTCCAATTAAGTTCAAGGAGGTAGGGCATAACTCTTCAGTATGTAAATGTTGGCTTCCCATAGTGACTTTCTTCCAAAGTACAATATGGAAAGGAGGCATGAAAGAGTGGTAACACTACCTCAGCCAGGTGATCAAGGTCAACATTAGCAGCAGTAAGTTACATATAATATGTACTCTTTTGATATGATGTGATGAAAATGACATTTTACCTCTGTTTGGGTTTTCCCCAAAACCCATAACCCCTAATATAAAACATCAGAAAAATCTCAAGTTAGGAACGTTCTATGAAATACCAAACCCATGCTCTTCAAAACTTTTAATATCATCAAAAATAAGGAAAGTCTGAGAAGCTACCACAGACCACAGGAGACCAAAGAGGTGTGATGACTCAATTAACATAGTATCCTAAATTGGATCATGGAGTAGAAAAAGGACATTAGGAAAAAAACTTAGGAAATGAAAATAAAGTATTGGCTTCAGTCAGTATATTAATAGGGGTTAACTAATTTTAACAAATCTACTGTGTTAATGTAAAATGTTTAATAGTAGAGGAAATGGGGTATGGGATTTATGGAAACTGTACTATCATCTTCTCTAAATCTAAACCTTTCTAAAAAGTATAGTTTATTTTTAAAAAGACTATAAGAATTTTTACTGACTTCTGGGTTATGGTGTTATTAGAATTTAATTTTTATTCTCCTATTAGAAAAAGTTGTTAAATTTTATTTTAATATGAAGAAAATTATTCCTATTTTGGTGATAGAGATTGAAATGATGGACAGAAAAGTCGGTAATGTATGATTACAGTATTTCATTTCAGGCTATATAAATAGAATTGCAAAGACTTGTTGGACTCACCCATCTACAAAAAGAGACATGTGATAAAAATGAGAATAATTTTGATATACTGTGAAAATTACTCAGTCAACTATCAATGGGTAAAGATTCTAGCTCTCCTTAGAAAAATTAACTAACTGTATGTGGCAATTCCTTTACCTCTCTCTGCAGGTGAAGTTGCTCATGAATAAGTGGTGGAACTCAGATTAGTTTAACTGCAAGAGCTTGCTATCTCTAAAAAACTGTGATTTGTGTTTAAGCCAGTGATGTTCAAGTTAGGTCTGCTACTAGTAATGCTATTTTATTCACACTAGTCCTTTGATAATTAGGATGACATTAGGTTCTGACTTGAATAGCTGTCCATGTTTTTTTCTGTTGAGAATAAGTATTGTCAGTACCCCCTTTAATTTGTCAAGTGTATAATTTTGGTAAATTAAATGGCTACCTTATTGCATTGATAAAGATATATTGTATAAAATAAAGTTCCCTCAGAAATGCTATAACATAATCGTTATTTAACACCATGCCCTTCACTTTACATCAGGTGGACAAAGGCATTGAGCATATGAATAGCTTCTTTGCAGTTTTGAAGAAAAAGCTATTGTATTTACCACCTATATAAAAGTTCTTTATTATTTTTACAAAGACTTTTTCAATATATTCTTCCTAGAGTTCAGAAATAAGAAAAAAAATGATATCTTCCTTTGTAAATTAAAACGCTGTGATTTATAATTCAGTCTCTGTAGTTCATTCTTTCTCTTTTAGCCTTGGCTTCCAGGAAGCATCGAACCAACTTTTGCTCTCAAACATAAGAACTTTCCTTAGCCTAGGTTTTCCAGTACAATTATTTGCCTCCTAATATTTGTTGCTTTGTGATTTGTTCATATTTTTAGATTTAAATATAAAAACTATTTTCTTTTCTTGGAAATTGGCATTGTGTGTGTGTGTGTGTGTGTGTGTGTGTGTGTGTGTGTAAAATAAACAATAGTATGTTATTAACTGGTCTAAGGCATTATCCTATTAAGTTATGGTAAATTATAACTTCTCTATTAATATTATGTACAAATTATTGTTTAGCTGCTTCACAATGCTTTCTATTTTCTACTGACACCTGCATTTTTTTTTTAAACTGCATGTGTAACTAACATTTTGGAGCAGCTGTATACTCATCCTGAATAATATCCTCTTAAAAGATAAACCATATTTCTCATCACTTGAAAGAGGTGTTATTGAAAAGGAAATTAGGCAAATGAGTTTTAAAGAGAAAAATCTATTTGTAAATTAAATATTTCCTCCCTAAAACTCTGAAACTCTAAAATATCTAAATGATAAACTTGTAATTGCTGGTAAAAAAAAAAAAAAAAAAAAAAAACAGTTGGTCTTTAAAAGAAATACAATAATTGTACTAATGGATTGTAGAAATCATTAAACCGTGCTTTTCTGACCTTACTTGACTTTCTCTCTATTTCCAACATTTCTCCTTTTAATGAAATGATACATGAAAAATTCCAAATCTCAAGGAATATCACAAATGTTTTTACTCTTAAATGATCATGGCAGTCTTAAACCAATTCTGGTACCTGGTTTATTACCCCCCTGGAATCTTATATGAACATGTGCTTAGTAGGATTTCCATCTCCTGTTGGTACTGCCATATCCCACTGAAGCAGTGGGTACTCAATCACATTCTGTGGCTTCACAATCTAACTAAGTTATTGTTTTGCCTCTAGGTTTGGACAACTTAACCTGTATTTACGATGGTCAAATAACCATATGAATGTTTCTAGCAAATAAATTTCCAATTAAAATGTCGACAAAACAGTTTTTATACTACTTATACAAAAGTTTCAAGGAAATTCAAACATTCAGATGCAGACTGATTCACTAATGGGTTCAGAAGCACCAGGCAAATAAAGCTTAGCATTCTGATAAAGATAATCTACAACAAGAAACATAGTTTTAATTGCCAAAGGCCCTAGATATGATATTTGCATTTAATATTTGGGTGGACATATGTGGTGAAGACAAAATAATATAACTCAAAATTAATGAAGCCCAGAGGATTGGTTCAAGATGGCAGAGTAGAAGGATGTGAGCTAACTCCCTCTTGCAAGAACACTGGAATCACACCTAACTGCTGAACATTCATCAACAGGAAGATACCGGAACTCACCAAACAAGATACCTCACATCCAGAGAGAAAGGATACACTGCAATAAGATGGTAGGAGGGGCACAATCACAATAAAATCAAATCCCATAACCACCGGGTGGGTGATTCACAAAGTGGAGAACAATTATACCACAGAAGTCCACCCATGACTTCTGGGTGAAGGTTCTGAGTCTCACATCAGGTTTCCCAACTTGGGGGTCTGGCAACAGGAGGAGGAATTCCCAGAGAATCAGACTATGAAGGCTAGTGGGATATGATTGCAGGACTTTGACAGGACTGGGGGAAACAGACACTCCACTCTTGGAGGGCACAAACAAAGCAGAATCTGCATCAAGACCCGGGGGAAGGAACAGTGACCCCAAAGGAGTCTGAACAAGACCTACCTGCTAGTGTTGGAGGGTTTCTTGCAGAGGCGGGTGGTAGCTGTGGCTCACTGCGGGAACAAGAACACTGGCAGCAGAACTTCTGGGAATTACTCTTTGGTATGAGCCCTCCCAGAGTCTGCCATTATCCCCACCAAAAAGCCTGTAGCCTCCAGCGCTGTGTCACCTCATGCCAAACAACCGACAAGGAGGGAACTCAGCTGCACCCATCAGCAGACAAGGGGATTAAAGTTTTACTGAGCTTGCCCACCAGAGCAACACCCAGCTGTACCCACCACCAGTCCCTCCCATCAGGAAGCTTGCACAGGCCTCTTAGATAACCTCATCCACCAGAGGGCAGACAGCAGAAACAAGAACTACAATCCTGCAGCCTGTGAAACGAAAACCACATTCACAGAAAGATAGAAAAAATGAAAAGGCAGAGGACTATGTACCAGATGAAGGAAAAAGATAAAACTCCAGAAAAACAACTAAATGAAGTGGAGATAGGCAACCTTCCAGAAAAAGAATTCAGAATAATCATAGTGGAGATATCCAGGACCTCGGAAAAAGAATGGAGGCAAAGATTGAGAAGATGCATAAAATGTTTAACAGAGATGTAGAAGAATTAAAGGAAAAACACCTAGAAGAATTAAAGAACAAAAAGCAGAGATAAACAAAACAATAATTGAAATGAAAAATATATTAGAAGGAATCAACAGCAGAATAACTGAGGCAGAAGAACAGAAAAGTGACTTGGAAGACAGAATGGTGGAATTCACTGCCATGGAACAAAATAAAGAAGAAAAGAATGAAAAGAAATGAAGACAGCCTAAGAGACCTCTGGGACAACATTAAATGCACTAACATTCGCCTTATAGTGGGTCCCAGAAGCAGAAGAGAGAGAGAAAGGACCAGAGAAAATATTTGAAGAGATTATAGTTGAAAATTTCCCTAGCATGGGAAAAGAAATAACCACCCAAGTCCAGGAATTGCAAAGAGTCCCAGGCAGGATAAATCCAAGGAGAAACATGCTGAGACACATAGTAATCAAATTGACAAAAATTAAAAACAAAGAAAAAATACAAAAAGAAAAATTATTGAAAGCAAAAATGGAAAAATGACAACATACAAGGGAACTGTACAAGCCAGAAGGGAGTGGCATGATATATTTAAAGAGATGAAAGGGAAGAACCTACAGCCAAGATTACTCTACCTTGCAAGGATCTCATTCATATTTGATGGAGAAATCAAAATCTTTACAGACAACCAAAAGCTAAGAGAATTCAACACCACCAAACAAGCTCTACAACAAATGCTAAAGGAACTTCTCTAAGTAGGAAACACAAGAGAAGAAAAGAACCTACAAAAAGCAAAAACAAAACAATTAAAAAAATGGTAATAGGAACATACATATTGATAATTACCTTAAATGTGAATGGATTAAATGCTCCAACCAAAAGACACAGACTTTAAAATAAAGAATGTTACAAGATACAAGGAAAGACACTACATAATTATCAAGGGATCAATCCAAGAAGAAGATATAACAATTATAAATATATATGCACCCAACATAGGGGCACCACAATACATAAAGCAAATGCTAACAGCTATAAAATAGGAAACTGACAGTAACACAGTAATAGTGGGGGACTTTAACACCTCACTTACACCTATGGACAGATCATACAGATGGAAAATTAATAAGGAAACACAGTTTTAAATAACACAAGAGAGCAGATAGATTTAATTGATATTTATAGGACATTCCATCCCAAAACAGCAGATTAGGGCTTCACTGGTGGCGCAGTGGTTGAGAATCCACCTGCCAATGCAGGGGACATGGGTTTGAACCCTGACCCAGGAAGATCTCACATGCCATGGGGCAACTAAGCCTGTACACCACAACTACTGAGCCTGCATGCCACAACTACTGAAGCCCACATGCCTAGAGCCCATGCTCTGCAACAAGAGAACGCATTGCAATGAGAAGCCCTCACACTGCAAAAAAGAGTAGTCCCTGCTCACCACAACTAGAGGAAGCCCGCTTGCAAGAATGAAGACCCAATGCAGCCAAAAATAAAAACAAATAAATAAATAAAATTAAAAGAAAAAAATCCCCAGCAGATTACACTTTCTTCTCAAGTGCACATGGAACATTATCCAGGAGAGACTGCATCTTGGGTCACAAATCAAGCCTTGGTAAATTTAAGAAAATTGAAATCATTTGAAGCATCTTTTTTGACCATAAGCCTATGAGATCAGCAATCAATTACAGGGAAAAAAACGTAAAAAACACAAACACATGGGGGCTAAACAATACGTTAACCAGGAAATCACTGAAGAAATCAAAGAAGAAATTAAAAAAAAAATAGAGACATATGACAATGAAAACATGACGATTCAAAACATATGGGATGCAGCGAAAGCAGTTCTAAGAGGTAAGTTTATAGCAATACAATCCTACCTCAAGAAACAAGAAAAATCTCAAATAAACAAACTAAATTTACACCTAAATGAACTAGAGAAAGAAGAACAAACAAAAGCCAAAGTTAGTAGAAGGAAAACAATCATAAAGATCAGAGCAGAAATAAATGAAATAGAAACAAAGAAAACAATAGCAAAGATCAATAAAACTAAAAGCTCGTTCTTTGAGAAGATAATCAAAATTGATAAACCTTTAGCCATACTCATCAAGAAAAAGAGGGTGAGAACTCAAATCAATAAAATTAGAAATGAAAAAGAAGTTGCAATGGACACTGCAGAAATACAAAGCATCATAAGAGATTACTACAAGCAACTCTATGCCAATAAAATGGACAACATGGAAGAAATGGACAAATTCTTAGAAAGGTATAACCTTCCAAGACTGAACCAGGAAGAAATAAAAAAAATATGAACAAACCAATTACAAGTAATGAAATTGAAACTGTGATTAAAAATCTTGCAACAAACAAAAATCCAGGACCAGATGGCTTCACAGGTGAATTCTATCAAACTTTTATAGAAGAACAAACATCCATCCTTCTCAAACTCTTCCAAAAAAAATGCAGAGGAAGGAACACTCCTAAATTCATTCTACGAGACCACCATCACCCTGATACCAAACCAGACAAAGATATCACAAAAAAAGAAAATTACAGACCAATATCACTGATGAATATAGATGCAAAAATCCTGAGCAAAATACTAGCCAACAGAATCCAACAACACATTAAAAGGATCATTCACCATGATCAATGGGATTTATCACAGGGATGCAAGGATTCTTCAATATATGCTAATCAATCAATGTGATACACCATATTAACGAACTGAAGAATAAAAACCATATGATCATCTCAATAGATGCAGAAAAATGTTTCAACAAAATTCAACACCCATTTATGATATAGACTCTCCAGAAGTGGGAATAGAGGGAACCAACTTCAACATAAAAAAGGTCATATATGACAAACCCACAGCAAACACCATTCTCATTGATGAAAAATTGAAGGTGTTTTCTCTAATATCAGGAAAAAGACAAGGATGGCCACTCTCACTACTATCATTCAACACAGTTTGGAAGTCCTAGCCATGGCAATCAGATAAGAAAAAGAAATGAAAGGAATACAAATTGGAAAAAAAGGAGCAAAACTGTCACTGTTCGCAGATGACATGATATCATATATAAATAATCCTAAAGATGCCTCCAGAAAACTACTAGAGTTAATCAATGAATTTGGTAAAGTTGCAGGATACAAATTAATGTGCAGAAATCTCTTGCATTCCTATACACTAACAACGAAAGATCAGAAAGAGAAATTAAGGAAACAATCCCATTCACAATTGCAAAAAAAAGAATACAATACCTAGGAAAAAACCTACCTAAGGAGGTAAAAGACCTGAACTCAGAAAACTATAAGACACTGATGAAGCAAATCAAAGATACACAAATAGATGGAGAGGTACACCATGTTGTTGGATTGGAAGAATCAATATTGTGAAAATTATTATACTACCCAAAGCATTCTACAGATTCAATGCAATCCCTGTGAAATTACCAATGGGATTTTTTACAGAACTAGAACAAAAAAATCTTAAAATTTGTATGGAGACACAAAAGACCACAAATAGCCAAAGCAATCTGGAGAAAATAAAACAGAGCTGGAGGAATCAGACTCCCTGACTTCAGACTATAGTACAAAGCTACAGTAATCAAGACTATAAGGTATTGACACAAAAGCAGATATATAAATCAATGGAACAGGATAGAAAGCCCAGAGATAAACCCAAGCACCCATAGGTCAACTAATCTATGACACAGGAGGCAAGGATATACAATGAAGAAAAGAAAGTCCTTTCATTAAGTGGTGCTGGGAAAACTGGACACCTAGTTTCACTAAAAGAATGAAATTAGAACCCTCCCTAACACCATACACAAAACTAAACCCCAAACGGATTAAATAACTAAATATACGGCCAGACACTATAAAACTCTTAGAGGAAAACATAGGAAGAACACTTTTTAACATAAATCACAGCAAGATCTTTTTTGACCCACCTTCTAGTGTAATGAAAATAAAAACAAAAATAAACAAATGGACCTAGTGAAACTTAAAACCTTTTGCACAACAAAGGAAACTATAAACAAGAAGAAAGACAACACCCAGAATGGGAGAAAATATTTGCAAATGAATCAGCGAACAAAGGATTAATCTCCAAAATATATAATCAGCTCATGCAGCTCAATATTAAAAAAAAAAAAAACCCAATCAAAAAATGGGCAGAAGACCTAAATAGACATTTCTCCAGAGAAGATATACAGGTGGCCAAGAGGCACATGAAAAGCTGCTCAACATCACTAATTATTAAAGAAATGCAAATCAAAACCACAATGAGGTATCACCTCACACTGGTTAGAATGGACATCATCTGAAAATGTACAAACAACATATGCTGGAGAGGGTGTGGAGAAAAAGAAGCCCTCTTGCACTGTTGGTGGGAATGTATATTGACACAGCCACTATGGAGAACAGTATGGAGGTTCCTTAAAAAAACTAAGAATAGAATTACCATATGACCCAGCAATCCCACTCTTGGGCATATACCCAGAGAAAACCATAATTCAAAAAGACACATGCACCCCAATATTCATTGCAGCATTATTTACAATAGCCAGGTCATGGAGGCAACCTAAATGCCCATTGACAGATGAATGGATAAAGAAGATGTGGTACATATATACATTGGAATATTACTCAGTCATAAAAAGGAATGAAGTTGGGTTATTTGTAGGGACATGGATGGACCTAGAGACTATCATACAGAGTGAAGTAAGCCAGAAAGAGAAAAACAAATATCATATACTAACACATATATGTAGAATCTAGAAAAACGGTACAGATGAACCAGTTTGCAAGGCAGAAATAAAGACACAGTTGTAGTGAACCAATGTATGGACACCAAGGTGGGAAAGCAGTGGGGGGAGATGGCAGTGATGTGGGGATGAATTAGGAGATTGGGATTGACATATATACAGTAATATGTGTAAAATAGATTAATAAGAACCTGCTGTATAAATATAAATACAATAAAATTCAAAAAAATAAAGTGAAGCTATAACTGCAAAAGAAAATTAATAAAGCACAGTTTTTATCAATTGTCATTTAATTAACCAAGTGATCAATCAAAATCAAAAAAGGTACCTCGAAAGTCCCATATTATTTTGTTATCTGCTAATCCTGTTACTGAACTTAGGTTTGGCTGCTTGCTCTTCAAAAGCCTATACTCTAGAGACAAACGTTGGTATAAAAAGAAAGCTTGCTTTATTCAGGAAGCCAATAACTTGGGGAGAAGGTGGACTTATGTCAAAAACCAACACCCAATTGCTGATCAGGGAACAAGAGCTTTTAAAGGGAAGTTTCAGTCGTGTAGAGGAAGAAGAAGGGGGCTATGTGCAGAACAGCGAAGTCAGCTCTCATAATCATATTGAAATTGGCCATGTGGTGGTCCAATCAGCATCACATTGATTAAGTATAGCTAATCTGCTGTTCCAGGGTCAGTTTGTTCCAATTTCCTTGAGGCCAGTTCCCAAAATTGTGTGATGGAGCAGCTTATGTCATGGCTAAAGTCTGGTCATCCTGTGGTTAATTTCTTCCACCTGGTGGGTGTCTCAGTATCTGTAAAACAGCTCAAAGGATATGGCTCAGAATATTATCTATAGCCCTTGAGGAGGAACTAAAGGTCCTAGACTTTGCTTAATGACTAAACTATTATTATTTTGTCTTGTTTGACTGCTTTCCTTTCTTTCTGCATTTTCTCACTTCTATGATTAAAGTTATTCTTTGACTAAAGTTTTTGTACAGAAAAGAGGCAGGCTGAGGACATGGCGGGATCTGTTCTGGGAAGGCCCCATAGGTTCCTGCTCCATTACAATCTAGCCCAAGTTATCACCTTTTACACATTGCCTTTATTCTTTCCTAGTTCCTTTACCTCTGTTCATAATTAAGTTTTGTAGTGCCTAGCCTAGACTTGCTTTTCTTTTCTGTAAATGTATTTGGGTGACTAAATCCAGTTCTTTATTTTTAATTGCCTTCTAACCCCAAACAGTTTCCAAACATAAACTTCTAACCTTAAACCCTTTCTTAAATTCTAGACAGGTATATCTAATTGCCTTTTTGATTTTATCTATCTATTATCTATCTATCTATTTATCTATCTATCATCTATCTATCTAATTTATGTAATCGTTTTATAACTGATACAGAATTTTCTATCCTCACTCTGCCCAAAGTTGTTCCTTCCCCAGGTTTCCATATATGAGTTCAAGCAAAAAAAAAAAAAAAAAAAAACAGAAATAATTAAATAATTATTGATTTATCTTATCCTTAATTCACACACCGTGGCAAATTCTGTTATATCTAACTCCACAATCTGTCCTAATTGATCAGCTTCTTTCCATTGCGGTTCTGTTGTATGATTCTAAGTCACTATCCTCTCTCATGTAGACCTCTGCAGTAATCTTTTACCTAAAAGCCCTGTGCCTAGTTTTGCCAACCCCAAATCCATCACTCATCAACAGCCAAAGTGATCTTAATAAATCAAAATCAGGTAATTTCCTCCTCCTTGCTTGTAAGATATGCCCTCTTCCTCATCCGTCAGTGTCTTTATCTTGTAACCCAGGCTGCTACACTTCATAACTATTGTCTATCTTTGGACCCTTCAGCATTTCAAATTCATGCATCTCTTGAATGTTCACCTGGAATGTTTCTCATAATGTTCATACTGTTTACTGTCCTGTGTTATTCAGCTCTCTCTCCTCAAATATTACCTCAGTGAAACTTTCACACACCACCAAGCCTAAAGTATACATTTAGTTATGCATTATGACATCACCCAACTGTAATAACTGCATAGCATGTGCTACTACTTTTATTTGCTTGTTATATGTACCCCTGTATTAAAATATGTTTCCATGAGAGCAAGGATTTCTCTTCTTATTTCTGAATTCTCAATGTATAGAAGAATGTCTATACTAGACATTCTAGCACATAGTAAACATTCAATAATCATTGGTTGAGTAAATGGATAAATGAGTGAGTAGGAGCTATTTGGATACTTCCTTACTTTGCTTACTTTTATTGCTTACTTCTCTTAGGATGAAAATTCTACCCCCAACCCCACTTCCTGTCCCTTCACATAATCATCATCATCATCATCATCCAAAGTTAGATATTTCAAAGACCATTTTAATTATTTAATAATATGAACAGTATTCCTTGAAAACTTGGAGACACTGTACATATATATAAAATATTGTTATTTAATTATTATTATACAGTGAACTCAAAACACTGAACATACCTCAAAGATAGTGATTTTTTACATCTCTTTAATTATCTTTATATAGCATGTGGTACCAATACCATAAGATACTGATACACGGTAAATATTTTATAATCATATTACTAACTTTTTAAACCTATGAGATTAAAATGTTTAAAATATATTCTACATTCATATGTATTATTAAAGAAATGTGACAAATATTTTCATAATTATTAATTTTCTTAAAGGATGACTTTGGAGCTCTTGAACATTTTAGCTGAAGAAAACAATTGAACAGTGTCCATTGGGATTTAAGAGGCGCTAATCACCATCTTTCTTTTTTTTTTTTTTTTTTGTATTATTACTAATTTGAGACAAGAACAGAAAATAGAGATGAGGCACACTATGCACTCTCAGTTTTATTACTTTACTCATCTGAGTACCAATTTCTTCATTTGACAAATGAAAAGATCAACAATTACCATAAAATGAAGGTTATGGGGGGGGACCTTGAAGATGGCGGAAGGGTAAGACGTGGAGATCGCCTTCCTCCTCACGGATACACCAGAAATACATCCACACGTGGAACAACTCCTACAGAACTCCTACTGAAGGCTGGCAGAAGACCTCAGACCTCCCAAAAGGCAAGAAACTCCCCACGTACCTGGGTAGGGCAAAAGAAAAAAAGAAAAAACAGAGACAAAAGAATAAGGACGGCACCTGCACCAGTGGGAGGGAGCTGTGAAGGAGGAAAAGTTTCCACACACTAGGAAGCCCCTCCACGGGCGGAGACTGCGGGAGGCGGAGGGGGGAGTTTCGGGACCGCGGAGTAGTGCACAGCGACGGGTGCGGAGGGCAAAGCGGGGAGATTCCTGCACAGACGATCGGTGCCGACCGGCACTCACCAACCCGAGAGGCTTGTCTGCTCACCCGCCGGGCGGGCGGGGCTGCGAGCTGAGGCTCGGGTTTTGGTTTTGGACGGAGCTCAGGGAGAGGACTGGGGTTGGCGGCTTGAACATAGCCTGAAGGGGTTAGTGCACCACGACTAGCCGGGAGGGAGTTCGGGGAAAAGCCTGCACCTACCGAAGAGGCAAGAGACTTTTTCTTCCCTCTTTGTTTCCTGGTGCGCGAGGAGAGGGGTTTAAGAGCGCTGCTTAAAGGATCTCCAGAGACGGGCGCGAGCCGCGGCTGAGGGCGCGAGCCCCCCGAGACGGGCGCGAGCCGCGGCTGAAAGCGCAAATCCCAGAGACGGGCGCGAGCCGCGGCTAAAACCGCGGACCCCAGAGACGGGCGGGAGACGCTAAGGCTGCTGCTGCCGCCACCAAGGGGCCTGTGTGCGAGCACAGGTCACTCTCCACACCCCTCTTCCTCGGAGCCTGTGCAGCCCGCCACTGCCAGGTTCTCGGGATCCAGGGACAACTTCCCCGGGACAACGCACGGCGGGCCTCAGGTTGGTGCAACGTCACGCCGGCCTCTGCCGCAACGTCACGCCGCCTCTGCCGCCGCAGGCCCGCCCCGCACGCAGTGCCCCTCCTTCCCCCATCCCCCAACCCCCGGCCTGAGTGAGCCGGAGGCCCCGAATCAGCGGCTCCTTTAACCCCGTCCTGTCTGAGCGAAAAAACAAACGCCCTCCAGCGACCTACACGCAGAGGCAGGGCCAAATCCAAAGCTGAGCTCCTGTGAGCTGTGAGAACAAAGAAGAGAAAGGGAAATCTCTCCCAGCAGCCACAGAAGTAGCGGATTAAAGCTCCACAATCAACTTGATATACCCTGCATCTGTGGAATACCTGAATAGACAAGGAATGATCCCAAATTGAAGAGGTGGAATTTAGGAGCGAGATCTATGATTTTTTTTTCCCTTTTCCTCTTTTTGTGAATGTGTACGTGTATGCTTCTCTGTGAGATCTTGTCTGTATACTCTTGCTTCCACCATTTGTCCTAGGGCTTTATCCGTCCATGATTTTTTTTTAAAAATTCTTTTTCTTAATAATTAAGTTTAATTGTAATAACTTTATTATACTTTACCTTCGTTTTTTCTTTCCTTCCTTCCTTCCCTCCTTTAGACAACGAATCACCCCAAATTGAGGAGGTGGTCTCTGGGAGCAGGATTTATGATTCTTCCCCCTTTACCTCTTTTTGTGAAGGTGTATGTGTATGCTTCTGTGTAAGATTTTCTCTGTATAGCTTTGCTTCCAACATTTGTCCTAAGGTTCTATCCGTCCCTTTTTTTTTTTTTCTAAATATTTTTTAATTCAATAACTATATTATACTTTATTTTATTTTACTGTATCATCTTTCTTTCTGTCTTTTTTCCTTCTTTCCCTCCTTCCTTCCTCCCTCCCTCCCTCCCTCCTTTCTTTCCTTCTTTGCTTCTTTCTTCCTTCCTTCCTTTCCTCCTTTCATTCTTTCTTTACTCATACTTCTACTAATTCGCTCTATTTTTTCTCCCTTTTATTCTGAGCTGTGTGGATGAAAGGCTCTTGGTGCTCCAGCCCAGGAGTCAGGGCTCTGCCTCTGAGGTAGGAGAGCCAACTTCAGGACACTGGTCAACAAGAGACCTCCCAGCTCCACATAATATTAAACGGTGGAAATCTCCCAGAGACCTCCATCTTAACACCAGCACCCAGCTTCACTCAACGACCAGCAAGCCACAGTGCTGGACAACCTATGCCAAACAACTAGCAAAACAGGAACACAACCCCACCCATTAGCAGAGAGGCTGCCTAAAATCATAATAAGGCCACAGATACCCCAAAACACACCACCAGACGTGAACCTGCCCACTAGAGAGACAAGATCCAGCCGCATCCAGCACAACACAGGCACTAGTCCCCTCCACCAGGAAGCCTACACAACCCACTGAAACAACCTTAGCCACTGGAGACAGACATCAAAAACAACGGGAACTACGAAAGTGCAGCCTGCAAAAAGGAGACCCCAAACACAGTAAGATAAGCAAAATGAGAAGACAGAAAAACACACAGCAGATGAAGGAGCAAGATAAAAACCCACCAGACCTAACAAATGAAGAGGAAATAGGCAATCTACCTGAAAAAGAATTCAGAATAATGATAGTAAGGATGATCCGAAATCGTGGAAGTAGAATGGACAAAATGCAAGAAACAGTTAACAAGGACCTACAAGAACTAAAGATGAAACAAGCAACGATGAACAATGCAATAAATAAAATTAAAACCACTCTAGATAGGATCAATAGCAGAATAACTGAGGCAGAAGAACGGATAAGTGACCTGGAAGATAAAGTAGTGGAAATAACTACTGCAGAGCAGAATAAAGAAAAAAGAATGAAAAGAACTGAGGACAGTCTCAGAGACCTCTGGGACAACATGAAACGCACCAACATTCGAATTATAGGGGTTCCAGAAGAAGAAGAAAGAAAGAAAGGGACTGAGAAAATATTTGAAGAGATTATAGTTGAAAACTTCCCTAATATGGGAAAGGAAATAGTTAATCAAGTCCAGGAAGCACAGAGAGTCCCATACAGGATAAATACAAGGAGAAACACGCCAAGACACATATTAATCAAACTGTCAAAAATTAAATACAAAGAAAGCATATTAAAAGCAGCAAGGGAAAAACAACAAATAACACACAAGGGAATCCCCATAAGGTTAACAGCTGATCTCTCAGCAGAAACCCTACAAGCCAGAAGGGAGTGGCAGGACATACTGAAAGTGATGAAGGAGAAAAGCCTGCAACCAAGACTACTCTACCCAGCAAGGATCTCATTCACATTTCATGGAGAAATTAAAACCTTTACAGACAAGCAAAAGCTGAGAGAGTTCAGCACCACCAAACCAGCTTTACAACAAATGCTAAAGGAACTTCTCTAGACACGAAACACAAGAGAAGGAAACGACCTATAGTAGCGAACCCAAAACAATATAGAAAATGGAAATAGGAACATACATATCGATAATTACCCTAAATGTAAATGGACTAAATGCTCCCACCAAAAGACACAGATTGGCTGAATGGATACAAAAACAAGACCCTTATATATGCTGTCTACAAGAGACCCACTTCAGACCTAGAGACACATACAGACTGAAAGTAAGGGGATGGAAAAAGATATTCCATGCAAATGGAAACCAAAAGAAAGCTGGAGTAGCAATTCTCATATCAGACAAAATAGACTTTAAAATAAGGACTATTAAAAGGGACAAAGAAGGACACTACATAATGATCAAGGGATCGATCCAAGAAGAAGATATAACAATTGTAAATATTTATGCACCCAACATAGGAGCACCTCAATACATAAGGCAAATACTAACAACCATAAAAGGGGAGATCAACAGTAACACATTCATAGTAGGGGACTTTAACACCCCACTTTCACCCACGGACAGATCATCCAAAATGAAAATAAATAAGGAAACACAAGCTTTAAATGATACATTAAACAAGATGGACTTAATTGATATTTATAGGACACTCCATCCAAAAACAACAGAATACACATTTTTCTCAAGTGCTCATGGAACATTCTCCAGGATAGATCATATCTTGGGTCACAAATCAAGCCTTAGTAAATTTAAGAAAACTGAAATTGTATCAAGTATCTTTTCTGACCACAACGCCATGAGACTAGATATCAATTACAGGAAAAGATCTGTAAAAAATACAAACACATGGAGGCTAAACAATACACTACTTAATAATGAAGTGATCACTGAAGAAATCAAAGAGGAAATAAAAAAATACCTAGAAACAAATGACAATGGAGACACAACGACCCAAAACCTATGGGATGCAGCAAAAGCAGTTCTAAGGGCGAAGTTTATAGCAATACAAGCCCACCTTAAGAAGCAGGAAACATCTCGAATAAACAACCTAACCTTGCACCTCAAGCAATTAGAGAAAGAAGAACAAAAAAACCCCAAAGCTAGCAGAGGAAAGAAATCATAAAAATCAGATCAGAAATAAATGAAAAAGAAATGAAGGAAACGATAGCAAAGATCAATAAAACTAAAAGCTGGTTCTTTGAGAAGATAAACAAAATAGATAAACCACTAGCCAGACTCATCAAGAAAAAAAGGGAGAAGACTCAAATCAATAGAATTAGAAATGAAACAGGAGAAGTAACAACTGACACTGCAGAAATAAAAAAAAATCAAGAGAGATTACTAAAAGCAACTCTATGCCAATAAAATGGACAATCTGGAAGAAATGGACAAATTCTTAGAAATGCACAACCTGCCAAGACTGAATCAGGAAAAAATAGAAAATATGAACAGACCAATCACAAGCACTGAAATTGAAACTGTGATTAAAAACCTTCCAACAAACAAAAGCCCAGGACCAGATGGCTTCACAGGTGAATTCTATCAAACGTTTAGAGAAGAGCTAACACCTATCCTTCTCGAACTCTTCCAAAATATAACAGAGGGAGGAACACTCCCAAATTCCTTCTACGAGGCCACCATCACCTTGATACCAAAACCAGACAAGGATGTCACAAAGAAAGAAAACTACAGGCCAATATCACTGATGAACATAGATGCAAAAATCCTCAACAAAATACTAGCAAACAGAATCCAACAGCATATTAAAAGGATCATACACCATGATCAAGTGAGGTTTATTCCAGGAATGCAAGGATTCTTCAATATACGCAAATCTATCAATGTGATAAACCATATTAACAAACTGAAGGAGAAAAACCATATGATCATCTCAATAGATGCAGAGAAAGCTTTCGACAAAATTCAACACCCATTTATGATAAAAACTCTCCAGAAAGTAGGCATAGAGGGAACTTTCCTCAACATAATAAAGGCCATATATGACAAGCCCACAGCCAACATCGTCCTCAATGGTGAAAAACTGAAAGCATTTCCACTAAGATCAGGAACAAGACAAGGTTGACCACTCTCACCACTCTTATTCAACATAGTTTTGGAAGTTTTAGCCACAGCAATCAGAGAAGAAAAGGAAATAAAAGGAATCCAAATCGGAAAAGAAGAAGTAAAGCTGTCACTGTTTGCAGATGACATGATACTATACATAGAGAATCCTAAAGATGCTACCAGAAAACTACTAGAGCTAATCAATGAATTTGGTAAAGTAGCAGGATACAAAATTAATGCACAGAAATCTCTGGCATTCCTATATACTAATGATGAAAAATCTGAAAGTGAAATCAAGAAAACACTCCCATTTACCATTGCAACCAAAAGAATAAAATATCTAGGAATAAACCTACCTAAGGAGACGAAAGACCTGTATGCAGAAAATTATAAGACACTGATGAAAGAAATTAAAGATGATACAAATAGATGGAGAGATATACCATGTTCTTGGATTGGAAGAATCAACATTGTGAAAATGACTCTACTACCCAAAGCAATCTACAGATTCAATGCAATCCCTATCAAACTACCACTGGCATTTTTCACAGAACTAGAACAAAAAATTTCGCAATTTGTATGGAAACACAAAAGACCCCGAATAGCCAAAGCAATCTTGAGAACGAAAAAAGGAGCTGGAGGAATCAGGCTCCCTGACTTCAGACTATATTACAAAGCAACAGTAATCAAGACAGTATGGTACTGGCACAAAAACAGAAAGATAGATCAGTGGAACAGGATAGAAAGCCCAGAGATAAACCCACGCACATATGGACACCTTATCTTTGATAAAGGAGGCAGGAATGTACAGTGGAGAAAGGACAGCCTCTTCAATAAATGGTGCTGGGAAAACTGGACAGGTACATGTAAAAGTATGAGATTAGATCACTCCCTAACACCATACACAAAAATAAGCTCAAAATGGATTAAAGACCTAAATGTAAGGCCAGAAACTATCAAACTCTTAGAAGAAAACATAGGAAGAACACTCTATGACATAAATCACAGCAAGATCCTTTCTGACCCACCTCCTAGAGTAATGGAAATAAAAACAAATATAAACAAATGGGACCTAATGAAACTTCAAAGCTTTTGCACAGCAAAGGAAACCATAAGCAAGACCAAAAGACAACCCTCAGAATGGGAGAAAACATTTGCAAATGAAGCAACTGACAAAGGATTAATCTCCAAAATTTACAAGCAGCTCATGCAGCTCAATAACAAAAAAACAAACAACCCCATCCAAAAATGGGCAGAAGACCTAAATAGACATTTCTCCAAAGAAGATATACAGAATGGCAACAAACACATGAAAGAATGCTCAACATCATTAATCATTAGAGAAATGCAAATCAAAACTACAATGAGATATCATCTCACACCAGTCAGAATGGCCATCATCAAAAAATCTATAAACAATAAATGCTGGAGAGGGTGTGGAGAAAAGGGGACACTCTTGCACTGCTGGTGGGAATGTGAAATGGTTCAGCCACTATGGAGAACAGTATGGAGGTTCCTTAAAAAACTACAAATAGAATTACCATATGACCCAGCAATCCCACTACTGGGCATATACCCTGAGAAAACCAAAATTCAAAAAGAGTCATGTACCAAAATGTTCATTGCAGCTCTATTTACAATAGCCCGGAGATGGAAACAACCTAAGCGCCCATCATCGGATGAATGGATAAAGAAGATGTGGCACATATACACAATGGAATATTACTCAGCCTTAAAAAGAAATGAAATTGAGCTATTTGTAATGAGATGGATAGACCTAGAGTCTGTCATACAGAGTGAAGTAAGTCAGAAAGAAAAAGACAAATACCGTATGCTAACACATATATATGGAACTTAAGGGGAAAAAATGTCATGAAGAACCTAGGGGTAAGACAGGAATAAAGACGCAGACCTACTGGAGAACGGACTTGAGGATATGGGGAGGGGGAAGGGTGAGTTTTGACAGGGCGAGAGAGAGTCATGGACATATACACACTAACAAACGTAGTAAGGTAGATAGCTGGGGGGAAGCAGCCGCAAGGCACAGGGATATTAGCTCGGTGCTTTGTGACAGCCTGGAGGGGTGGGATGGGGAGAGTGGGAGGGAGGGAGACGCAAGAAGGAAGACATATGGGAACATATGTATATGTATAGCTGATTCACTTTGTTATAAAGCAGAAACTAACACACCATTGTAAAGCAATTATACCCCAATAAAGATGTTTAAAAAAAAAAAAATGAAAGTTATGAAATGACCCAATTCAGTCTGCATGTGATATTTACCAGAGGGAATCCTTTAGTAGCTAAGTATGTGGGCTGTGTAACCAGATTATCTGGGCTTGAATCTGGATCCATCCCTTTCTAATCCTGATCTTGGGGAAAATAACATCTGTAGACATCAGTCTTCCTATCAGTAATATGGAAATATTATTATTAATTACCTCCTGACATTGCTTTGAGAATTAAATGAGTTAATTCATGTATATCACTTAGATACCAGGAAGATAAAGAAAAACAAGCCATGGTCCCTGCTCTGAGTTTAGTAGTATAAATGGACATTGAGTTTTTTAAAAGAGGTTTTGAGATGGTCATTAAAAATTGACCAGGTATAGAAGTCATCCTGAAGGGGCAGTGATTAATTTTATCTAAGCTTCTCAGAGGCCAAGAAAGCAATCTGTTCAAATTTGAATGCAGCAAAACTAAAAACACCCTCTTTTGGAGTTTGAAATAGATAATTTAGGACAAAATTTAAAATATAGAATTTATATATTTGAATAATAAACCTTTCAAAGTTGTTACCTATCGGACATCCTCAGTATATTAATATATCAACCCATATTTAAATAACTGATCTACCTTAACTGAATACTTTTGACACATAAAATTTATTTCTGTACCTTGAATTGAGGCAGTCTTGCTTACGACCACTTCTGCACGGGTTAGAAACATAACAATGTACTGTGGTATGGACGTTAGACATGATCCAGCATAGCAAGAATTCATTCATATGACCTACTCTTCCCTTTCAGCTTTCCTGTTTCTCACTGTGCTCTCCCCCTCAGTCCTGCACTATTCTCATTCAATGTCTTATTTTGTCGTATTCAGCACTGTAGAGAGTAGACAAAGGCAAAGCTGGAGGCTTTCCAGCTTAGTATCAGCCATTTAAAGCTGAGACAGGGGCTTCCCTGGTGGCGCAGTGGTTGAGAGTCCACCTGCTGACGCAGGGGACGCGGGTTCGTGCCCTGGTCCGGGAAAATCCCACATGCCGTGGAGCGGCTAGGCCCGTGAGCCATGGCCGCTGAGCCTGCGCGTCCGGAGCCTGTGCTCCACAACGGGAGAGGCCACAACAGTGAGAAGCCCGCGTACCGCAAAACAACAACAACAACAAAAATATCTGAGACAGATTTAGTTTGTTGTTTGAAGGGAGGTGCAAAGAATAGATATTCACATGGAGGCCTTAGGACTCTTTCCAGAAGGTCAGCAAATACTATAATGCTGCCAGCTTTAGAGTTAAAGTGAGGAGGCATATATATGATGCAAAAGTGTTTTCAACAGCTCCTTGGAGAATAGGTATTTTGAAGGCAAACATTCTCCATCCCAGCAATATTTAAAAGTCTCCTATGGAGCTTGTAGCAAATACACATTCAAAGCCTGAATTGAATATTATGATTCAGTATATCTGGAATGGAGCTTGGACTTTTTAGAAAATCCAATAAGTTTAGGGAAGCTCTGATTTAAGAGGCAGAGTTATGAAAATTCAGCTAGGAAAGACATCTGAGAAAATCAAAATAATTCTGAGGAATACTTTCAAGAACACAGGAGGCAAAGAGATAAAGAACAGTGAGGATCTCTGTAAGAGGTCTTTGGGTTAGATTATTAAGGAAAAACTATGAGATTTGCAATATATTACTTATATCATAAAGAAGAAATTCCAGCCACTTAGACGTTTGTACTAATACAAGAACAATGAAAAAGATATTTATGTTTTCTAGAACAAAGTTTATGCTCTCATAGAATGAACAGGTTAATATTTTATAATGTCACATTAAGTCAAATATTTAAAGCAGCATGACACCATATAAGCATTATTTTTCTTAGTATTTATGGAAGAAAGACAAAGTTCTTAAGATGTATATAAAACTGAGAATAGGAAACCTGAGTTCAAGTACTGCCTTTTATTCTAACAACCTGTATGACTACAGATAAGTCACTTTAAAAAATATTTATCAGTCACTTCACTCTGGCTTGTGTTCTTTGGTACCACTTATTCAAGAAAACTTTCTCTATACCCCAGTCAGGTGAGGTCACTGAATATTATTGTAATAAGATTACTTCATCATGGTAATGGATGAAAGGCAGAGCAAGCAAGGTATTTGGTGTCAGTAATGAAACGTTAGATGGATAGTTAAATGTAGATGTAGATACTCAGTAAATAGCTTTAATGGAACATTAAATGTGAGAGGGAGCATAACACATCAAATATTACTGAGCACAGAGAAAGGAATAACTACTTCCTAAAGGGTCATGATGGACATTTAATGAATACTTCCCAAAGGAGGTGGTACTTGAGCCAGACATTGGGGTTACTAAAGAATGTAGGAAGGATATTCTTGGAATTGTCAAGTATATCAGGTAGAAAAATTCTGGGCCATTTTGTTGTGTATTAGTATATTTATCTGAGAACTTGCTGTGTGAAATAAAGTAGTGGGAAAGAAATTAAGGTCAAATTATCACAGTTTTGAAATGGCGCCTCTTTTGAGTTTATACTTGAAGTACTAGGAAGTTACTGAAAATCTTTAAGCAGTGAAGTACTATGAATATATATCTGTATTACGGAAATTAGAGAGATGGATATGAGGTGGGATATACTGATGACAAATTCCAATCAGACCAGTCACAAACTATTGCTGTGGTAGTAATATGAGTGGTGGAGTCTTAACAATGGAATTATTCTGGTTTCCGTATTTACTGTCTCTTATTAAATGTTGGGAGATGGAACCGTCTCCACTCTTAATGATTTATGATTCTAGGTAATAATCTTAATTATCTTTCTAATTCTGTTAAACCCATAACATCTATAATGTATGCATCTCTGGCTCTGAAACCCACACGCCTGGATGTCAAAACTATAAGCCTGACCTGTATTTTGGAGGTAACGAACTCCACAGCAGAAAAATAAAACATGTAAAGGAATCTCTCTTTAGATCAAAAATATTTTATGCAGTGGTTCCTAAGTATGCCAGTCTCTCAGCAATGTGATTAAAAAAAACTGGGAAGAATAACGCCATGTAAAATTCAATAAATATTTATTCAGTGAGTGAATGAATTGGTATGCATGAAGTAACTGAATTCAAAATTTAGGGTTTGGCAATGTATTTAAATCTGTTTATTTAGTGGTAGAACTTGGAAAGTTCATGTAAGTTATTATAGGTTAAGGGTTACAGCAGTGCCAAGAATGTAGTCATCTCTCTTTAAAAGGTAAACATTCTGATGATGGTGATGGGAATATAGAATATGAGCAAGATAAAAATTCCCTGCTAAGTCCTACGGGGCCAAAGTTTCTTTGATATTCACAGAGATTTTTCTTTAATTATGTTTAAAAATATAAATAAATTGCCACTGTAGTAGATTGGGTGATGACTCCAATTCTTAATTCTTGCTTGCATTTGTGTCCTTTGGCACATAAGTTTTTAGTGCTCTCCTACAGAGGGAAAGACAAAATTTGTAGCAGCACAACTTGCTTTGAATAATGGGATGTTAAAATATATGATTCAAGGAGCATCTTGCAAAACACTTGCATGATTTAGCTTGTTTGCTATTATGTCTCTACCATTGTCATGAAAAACACATACCTGGTTAGCCCACTTGTCCTGGGAAGAGTCTGAGAGACATGTGGAGCCATCCCCCTTTGACCCAGAGCATACAAGTGAGTCAAATTGAGTTCCTCAAACTAGTTCAGCTGAACTATATCCGATAAGCTTACAGCTAGTAACTACACAGACTCATGAGAAATAATACAATTTTGTGTTAAGCCACTCAATTTTAAGGTGAATTTTTAAGCACTGATTCAACCTTCTAAACTTTTTCTTATCAAAAGTAACCAAAATACCCAGACAAAATCTGGTACAACAACACAAAAATTTGTAAACTCTTCAAATAATATCTATGGCCCTGTGAGAATTTTAAACCACACATGATGGGCAGAAATGAAATAAAGGAATGAACATTTCTGAAAATCTATTGTTCTGGAATGGTGAGAATTCAGTGAATACTGTTAGTTTTACAGCTTTATTTTTTTTGACCCATGTGACAGGAAAGATAATGTTTTTTATTAGAGATCTAAGAAAAAACATACAACTTAATTTAAGATTAATTTTTACTTCAAAGTAGAAAATAAGAGCATCATTTGAGCATCCTTAAGTTTTCTTTTCTCCATCTCACCAATTGCTTTATAAACAGCTTTATATATATTTCAAGGCAAAATATCTGTGCTCTTGTTTCCATACCATCCCTTCCTAATTTCTTCTATTTTTTGTTTGTTTGTTTGCTTGTCTTAGTTTTTTTGGGGTTTTCTGGAAATCACGTACTCCCCCCTCCTTTCATTTCACCAGCTCTAACTCTGAAAAACAAATAACTATAGTTTATCAGATTAGTTATAAAGATATTACTATGAACCATATAAATTGTATGCAGGGTCTAGTCCTAACAGTAAAGTACCTTTTGATTACTCATTATTCTAATATTTATTGTAACATTGGACTCTCACAATAACTGTATTTCATAGGTAAAATAAGTTTCTTGCCTTAAGACCTTCTTTTCCTCACATATTAAACCATATCACTCATATCTATACCCTGAGACAATTCTGTCTTTAGTCAGTAGTTAGAGTTTAAGGAATTGTAGCTCACAACCAATCTTTCATGGTCTCAGGTCAACCCAGTGGCTACTCCTGCTCCACCTCTATTATGGGACACCTGTTTTCTACTTATCAAGTTCCATCTCAACCAGTTCAGTTTCCTGACTTTCCTAACACCATGGTATAACCTTTTTCTTGCCTTAATTCTTAAGGGACTAAACCCCAGCCCTCTACGCAGGCTTTTGCTGCCTGGAGCCAAATCTTCTCGATGCCCCTAGCACAGTGGTATAAAGCAGGGAATTTGGAATAAGAATGAGGTAGATTTGGCATTAGACATTTGAACACTTTGTGTATCTGTCTTCTCATCTGTAAAGTAAGTAGTTTTTGCCTCACAATTTTTTTTGAAGGAGATGATACTTCTATTGTGCTTAGTGCAATACCTGGTATAATAAGGCATTATTATATTAACAATCAATTATTAATTGCTAATACTAGCAATTAATAGTAGCAATTTACCATTTTCATCCTTTATCTATGTACTATTACTATAGTTTACTGCTTAGTGTTTCTTATGCCAACCATTTCATCGTCCTGTTACCCTTTATGTGTTACCATGTTTACTGGATTATATATGTTCATATTTTATGTTAATGAGTTGTCTTGAATTAATATAGTCTAGCTCCACACTAAACTAACTCACTGAATATGCTGTATTTCAAACTCTAGCTTCTCCGGACTATTACATAGACTACTTCAAATTGAAGGTTTGTAGACAGTATAAATAAGAACTTAGAAAATTATTTGATATATCTCTATCTATACATACACACTTGTACATATAAGCATATGGATATTAACTCATGTATACTTAAGTTGAATACAAACGAGTCCTGAATTTATTAGAGTATTGTAGGCAAAGAATTATTTCCTCTTTTTTATTTAACGTACTGGAACTTGCATACTTCTTAAAATGCAAAGCACAGGAAGTTAAAAATTAGCCTTATAATATCCTGAAAGTGGATATTATACTACCAGCAAATAAGATAAAAAGTGTAACATGTTAAATATAAAAGTTTCCTTAGAAATAATTTAGTCTCTTTGAGAACAATATAATTATTATTATATATTCTGATCCAACCATCAAATTCAAATCACTGGTCAGTTTAATTCATTTACAGAATTAAACAGAATTAAATAAAATGCAGATTTTATAGACATTTTCTAGGTTCAATCAAAATATGTTAAAGGAAAATCCTTAAACTATATAGCAAATCTTTAAAAACTGCTTTAAGAAAGCTTTCCTATAATGCCCTGGGGTTCATTCAATAGGAAGCTTTTATAATTCCATATTTATAAAGCATTGTCGTTGTTGGGGATTGAACTGATCCTTCCAAATATCTCTTTAAAAACCATATTTCCAAGTAATTAAGCCAAAGTTTCTAAAAGCTGTAAGTTTAGTATTTTGTTAATTTTTCTGGAAATCATTCTGATATATACTAAAGTTCCTGCTTTCAAAATTAATGTAAAACAAAGTAATCATAACCTTCCATGTACTCTTCTAGTGCTATTTACCTCAAAATGGAAAGAAGACCCTAAGCCACTTTGGCCTAATTTATTTTTACAAAATATTTCCAATAAGTGCTATACTTCCTAATGTAGAATAGATAATGATTGTTCCATCAGTCTGGGTTTTCAGTATCCACATAATTATATTTAGAGATACATGTGATGTACAAAGGTACATGGAAAATTGAAATTGTAGTTAGATAACATACAGTTGTCTTCTAAAATATACAAGTCAATATAATTCTCCTTCTCTCTTCTTCCCAGTGGGTATGTTTCCTGTAGTGGTCCTTGGTCCTCCAGAAAAAACTGTGATTTCTGTTAGGGAGCCCATAACTCTGCCATTTGCTATCCTATTGTCATGTTTGGTGGCATCAGTAGCAGGAGCATAGTGAATTGAAGCAATAGTGGGAATACAATATTCATCAGTGAATTCTGCTATGGCAAATTAGTTGAATCAGTAATATTGTCATTATTATGTGTAATGGTAGAAGTTTTTATTAATTATTCATCTGATACCTGTCATTTACCCATCATCAAGAAAGATTATATAGATATATAATTGGAAGTTCTAAAGCAATACTGTTTAAAATGTGAAGACAAACTAAGGATTATGATTGAAAATAAGGTATCTTGGAGACAACATATCCTATTGACAATGTGATTTCATTAAACAAAAGTTGAAATATGATATAAAATAAATAATCTCTGTAAGGGTATAATCACCACGAGGCTATTTTAGTGTACATTTAAGATATTTTTTGGAGATGAAATAAATATTGATGTAGTTTGGGTTGTGTTCAGAGTAAGAAAAGTGCAATTTTCCTCAGTTTGGGAAAATTGAGGGAAGTTTATTGTAATAAAACACCTACATTTATAAAAGAAAAAAAGATCACAAACAACCTAACTTTACACCTAAATGAAGCAAAAAATAAAGAAAAAACTAAGCCCAAAGTTAGCAGAAGGAAGGGAATAATAAAGGTCAGAGCAAAAATAAATCAAATAGACTAGGAAAACAATAGAAAAAGCCAATGAAACCAAGTGTTGGTTTTCTGAAAGATATACAAAATAGACAAACCTTTAGTTAGACTAAGAAAAAAAGAGACAAGACTAAAATTAATAAAATCAGACATATCATTTGTGGTGCAAAATCTTTCAAGTTTCTTGTTTTTATTTTCTTTACTCTAGGAGGAAGATCAAAAAATATCTTACTGTGATTTATGTCAAAGAGTGTTCTGTCAATGTTTTTCTCTAAGAGTTTTATAGTCTCTGGCCTTACATTTAGGTCTTTAATCCATTTTGAGTTTATTTTTGTGTATGGTGTAAGGGAGTGTTCTAATTTCATTCTTTTACATGTAGCTGTCCAGTTTTCCCAGCACCACTTATTGAAGAGGCTCTCTTTTCTCCATTGTATAGCCTTGTCTCCTTTGTCATAGATTAGGCGGCCATAGGTGCATGGGTTTATCTCTGGGTCTTCTATCCTGTTCCATTGATCTATATTTCTGTTTTTGTGCCAGTACCATAACATTTTGATCACTATAGATTTGTAGTATAACAAAGGAAACCATAAACAAAACAAAAAGATGACCCTCAGCATGGGAGAAAATATCTGCAAATGAAGAAACTGACAAGGGGTTAATCTTCAAAATATACAAACAGCTCATGCAGCTCAATATCAAAAAAACAAATAACCCAATCAAAAAATGGGTGAAAGATCTAAATAGACATTTCTCCAAAGAAGACATACAGATGGCCAAAAAGCACATGAAAAATGCTCCTCACTAATTATTAGAGAAATGCAAATCAAAACCACAATGAGGTATCACCTCACACCAGTCAGAATAGCTGTCTTCAAAAAATCTACAAACAATATATGCTGGAGAGGGTGTGGAGAAAAGGGAACCCTCCTTCACTGTTGGTGGGAATGTAAATTGGTACAGCTACTATGGAGAACTAAAAATAGAACTACCATATGACCTAGAAACCCCACTTCTGGACATATATTCAGAGAAAACCATAATTCAATGAGATACATGTACCCTAATGTTCATTGCAGCACTATTTACAATAGCCAGGACATGGAAGCAACCTAAATGTCCATCAACAGAGGAATGGATAAAGTAGATGTGGTGCATATTAACAATGGAATATTACTCAGCCATAATAAAGAACAAAATAATGCCATTTGCAGCAACATGTATGGACCTAGAGATTGTCATACTGAGTGAAGTAAGTCAGAAACAGAAAGACAATATCATATCACTTATACATGGAATCTAATAAAAAAGGGTACAAATGAACTTATTTACAAAGCAGAAGTAGAGTCACAGATGTAGAAAATAAAGTTATGGTTACCAGGGGATAAGCGGGGAAGGGATAAATTGGGAGACTGGGATTGATATATACACACTACTATATATATATAAGAGATAACTAATAAGAACCTGCTGTGTAGCACAGGGAACTCTACTCAACACTCTGAAATAGCTTATATGGCAAAAGAATATAAAAAAAAGAAAAGAAGAGAGGATATATGTTTAAAGTAAAGAAGAGAGGATATATGTTTATATATAACTGATGCAATTTGCTGTACACCTGAAACTAACACAACATTGTAAATCAACTATACTCCAATAAAAATTAAAAAATATATAAAAAATAAAATCAGACATGAAAGGGGAGCCGTTACAACTGATAATACAGGAATAGAAAAGGATTATAAGCAGTTATTATGAACAATTATACACCAAAAGTTGGATAATCTAGTTAGAAGAAATAGATATATTCCTAGAAACATACAAATTACCAAGACTGAATCATGAAGAAACAGAAAGTCTGAACAGACCAATGTGATTGAATCAGTAGACTAAAACCTCCCAACAAAGAAAAACCCAGGACCAGAAGGCTTCACAAGTGAATTATAACAAATATTTAAAGAAAAATTAATGCCAGTTCTTCTCAAACTCTTCCAAAAATTTGAAGAGGAAGAAACCCTTCAAAACTATGATGGTTAATTTTGAGTCAACTTGGCTAGGCCATTCTATCCACGGTACCCAATCTGTGGTCAAACACCAGTCTAGATTTTTCTGTAAAGTTATTTTTAAGACGTGATTAATATTTAAGTAAGTATGCTTTGAGTAAAGCAGATTGCCCTCCATAAATTAGGTAGGTCTCATCCAATCAGCTTAAGCCTTAAAAAAAGTATGATGTTAAGTCCCTGAGGACAAAGGAATTCTGTCTTTGGACTGCTGCAACATCAGCTGATGCCTCCGCCTTCAGCCTTCTGACTGCCCCACAGAATTTGCACTTGCCAGATCCCATAATCACATAAACAAATGAAGCAATTTCTTAAGACCTCTCCCTCTCTGTCCTATTGGCTCTATTTCTCTGGAGAACTTTTACTAATACAACCCCATTTTCAGGATAACTTCAGAGAACCTAGCATATATTATGTGCAAAAGCAAAGAATTTAGGAGTTGATAGTCTGGCAACTTCAGTACAATAGAGTATAGGCTTGAAATAGTGCTTTCATGTTTCTGAAGAATTAATGATTGTAAGTCATTCCTATTTTAATTAGGCCAGATTTATGAAACATTCACTACACAGAGATGAATCTTCCAAAGCTAGGATCCCCCTGGCACAGCCTGATATGTATTATTGTATTTTAAAAGTCAATTATAAGTGTGCACTATCCTGGCTTGCTCAAAACAGGCCAGGATCTTAGCAAGAGAAAATAAATATTTGCCTTTATAATATTATAGGCTTTTGTGATGTTCATGTAAAAAATTATCTGTTATGAAAAAGCTGATTAAGTGTGGTCAGAGCAGAAAACTAGAAGTGGAACTTATAGAAGTATATGGCAAATCCTCAATCTTATAATGTATTTAATTTACCTGAGTTGAGAAGACATAATATGATCCAGGAATTCCACCTTGGGGCTCTCAGATATATATTTTTCATCGATTGTCATAGAGGTAGTTTCATGGCAGGGTCATGGACTGCTGAAATACATGAGAGGTCAGGATAGAATATTAGGCTATTACTCAGAGAATCATGAACACTTTCCAATGAAAATGTTCAAGAAATGAAAGATGGCCAGGATATTCTAGAACCCATCTGTCATTTCAGAGCACTTCAGCTGGCTGATGATTACATGATTAAATAAAAGAAACTATCATCCTCCACCAACTCCCAAATGGACACAGTTCTAAAATATGAGATATAACTTCATAATGCATTTGGTAGAGTGTTTCAAGGATTTTTCAGTTAGATAATAGACTCACTTGGTGTTTTCATTAACATGGAAGAGCCAGGCAAGGTTTTTTCTTCTATTCTTTCAGGAAGACCAGTCTACTAAGAGAAAATGGAGAGTCTAGTAAAACTCTGCTCCAAGATAGTGACTTACAGATTCCCTAGTCTTGTATCCAGAGGAAATATAACTTATGGTGGGAAAACAGGTTCAATAACCAGATACATTGCAAAATTGCATTTGTAGTGGTGATAAATGGAGGTGATGGTTGTGGTAATAGTGTTAGTGGCAATGTTATTTAGAACAGATGTGGAGTCTGGGGAGTAGAAATGGATTCTCCAAAATATATATTTCATATGCAAGTAATTGTATTATAAAACAGAGCATATGTACTGGTGACCCCCCAAAAATGGGAACTCAATGAACATTTAATATATTTTATTCACATTAAAGGGAAAGTAAAGTTTGAGAATTTTGATTAATATGATCTTTCTGAAAGCTCCAAACTACTTCTGAATGATTGCCAAAATTATAGAAACACATATGCTGGTTTTAAACTATATTATCTACCACATTAGTATACCTACAAATTCACACACGCATACACACATTAGGATCCAATAATCAGAATTTGTAGTGTGCAAAATTAAAAGAAGAGTAAATAAGACTATATAACTAGTTCAGATTTACGTTGTCCATTGGTATTAGAGAGGAAATAAAAATCTTTGGTTTGCAAGTAAGATTTTTTAATTAATATTACAAAACTTACCATAATGTTTCTATTGTTTTTAGATAAATAAGATAAAAGAGGAATATAATTGTATAATCCTGAGTTGACATTAGACCACTGTGTTAAGGCACAGCATTAAACTTGTTTGATTCTGATTTTAAGTTAATGGCATCTGAAATTTCTTAGCCAAGTATTCAATGACTTTCTATATCTCTCCACTATGTTAACTATATTACATTTGACCCTGTGTGATTACATTTTAAGAGGAGTGTTTCAGCAATCAAAACTGGGTCACAACTAATTTATTGAAATTTTATCAATAAAATTGATGAATTATCAGTTAACCAGTCAGAAAGCTACATATTATTTTAGATAAGCCCATTAGGTAAAAGAGTTCTATATAAATATTATAAATAAGTGAGTTCAACTTTCCAACTGACTTTGATATGTACTACATTATTATATACCATATCTTTTACTTCATGCTTTTTGCTATTTCTTTTTCACATATTTGACTGATCTGCAAATTTATTTTATTTTATGATAACTAGAAATAATAAGGTGCCACTTTTTACCCAGATAGATATTTTACTGTATTTTCCCCCGAATATCTAATTCTTGTTAAGGACATATAATGATATTCATGCCACTAAAGTGAGACTGCAATTTGGAATTCCATTAGCTTAAGGGAAGAAAATGATCTTAGGGTAAAGGTAAGAAATTTCAACCCCAAGCAGCCAGATTTCCAAATTTCATATAGACAACATAAAGTTGATAGTCTATCTCATTTTTTGTACTTTATAAGAGATAAAGTGGATAATATTACAAGGCCTTAGCTGGAGCTTAAATTATTATTAGGCATTTGAAAGAGGGAATAGTAGACTTTCTTTAAAAAAAATCTGAGTTTCTATCTCTGAGTTATTTGAGCAAGGAGAAAAAATAAGCTCTGTATTTTAGCTGTCAAGGCAATTGCTCAAATATAATTTTGTGTTTGAGTAACTCAAGAGCGGATTAGTTACAAAACTTCTGATTTCTGGCATTTGCTGTTCAAAGTCCTGAATAGGAAGGAAGTCTGCCTTGTTTCACAATGTGCATTTAAAAAACAATGTGGTGTCAGTTGTTATTTCTCCTTTTTCGTTACTAATTCTATTGATTTGAGTCTTCTCCCTTTTTTTCTTGATGAGTCTAGCTAATAGTTTATCAATTTTGTTTATCTTCTCAAAGAACCAGCTTTTAGTTTTATTGGTCTTTGCTATCATTTCCTTCATTTTTTTTTTCATTTATTTCTGACCTGAGAAAACCATAATTCAAAAAGAGTTGTTCATTGCAGCTTTATTTACATTAGCCAGGACATGGAAGTAACTAAGTGTCCATTGACAGATGAATGGATAAAGAAGATGTGGCATATATATACAATGGAATATTACTCAGCCATAAAAGGAAACAGAATTGAGTTATTTGTAGTGAGGTGGATGGATCTAGAGACTGTCATACAGAGTGAAGTAAGTCAGAAAGAGAAAAATAAATACCTTATGCTAACACATATATATGGAATCTAAAAAAAATGGTTCTGAAGAACCTAGGGGTAGGACAGGAATAAAGACGCAGATGTAGAGAATGGACTTGAGGACACGGGGAGGTGAAAGGGTAAGCTGGGATGAAGTAAGAGAGTGGCATGGACATATATACACTACCAAATGTAAAATAGATAGCTAGTGGGAAGCAGCTGCATAGCATAGGGAGATCAGCTTGCTGCTTTGTGACCACCTAGAGCGGTAGGATAGGGAGGGTGGGAGGGAGACACAAAAGGGAGGAGATATGGGGATATATGTATATGTATAGCTGATTCACTTTGTGATAGAGCAGAAACTAACACATCATTGTAAAGCAATTATACTCCAATAAAGATGTTAAAAAAAAAAAAAACAATGTGGAAACACAGCAATCTGCATCTCATCACTTTATTGGGATTTTAAGCAAGTCTGCAGTCTTCCTCTGTTTAAAGCTGTACAGACCAGAGGGCTCCAGATGTTTGTAGCAAAGAGCATTTGCTTTCACCAACATTTTTCTGACTACAGGGGATTCCCAGTTGGCTCTGGACAAAAGCAACAGAGGCTTTGTGTCATTCCAGGTGTCATGCAGCTAACCTCTAGAGATGCTGGGCTTTTTATGTAGTCTACCTATTGCTTAACTGTCTTTCCCACGGACAGATTTCTTTAGTGCACTCAGGCAGTTTGCAGAGCATGCAATGAAATGCTTAAGTTAACATTATTAAGAAAATGTAAACACTGATTTGATAGATGTCGTGAGTCTGCTCAAAGTACAGAATCGGTTGCAATGGAACAGCTGGCTACTTACTGATTTAAAAAAAGCAGAAAGGCTGAATGCATTGTCTTTTATCTACTTCTTTCTCCAATAGAATTTGGAAATGTCCCTAGAGTATTGGTTCAGACACTTGCTAAGATGAAAGAAAGGATCTATTATACAATTAATAGGTATTTAGAACTTAAATACAAGCTCTGCATCAATAAAGTCTGCAATTTTTTAGCTGACTTTGATTCCTTAGTCTTTCATCTAGTTACTTGATGGAACTAATTATTTATAAATACAATCATTTTTATGTGATATTTCATCATAATGCTAATCTCTAACTACATACTTGGCTCATGAAAGTTTTCAAATTTTATTTATTTTCAGAATACTGCTTTTGTTTATTTGACACTTTTATTTTTATTCTTATGGTTGAGCTGACCTATTCTTTCTGATAATCTATTTTCAGTGGCTTATAAATTTCCCCTTGGAAGGTCTCATCCTAGAGATAATTTTAAAAATTTTTTTAGAAAAATGTATTCATTAATTTTTAAAAATCAGATGCTAAAGTCAGTGATGGGTAAATGGAATGCTTAATTTCCTGAATAGCATGCACACTGGCACTATCTTATTTTCTGATTATCGCTGACTCTCTGGGGCCAATATTCATACTTGTAGATATTTGGTTTTCCTTCCTTCTCCAAACAGCTAACAGAAAGTAGAAAAGCTTTTCAGTACTCGGTGCTCTGTTTTCTGAAACTCAAACAATAAGCAATCTATAAGCCTTACCCGAATGTAAGTTATTTTCATCAGTCAGCAACAGACAAAAAGAAGTAATCCAAGACTCCATTAGACTCTGATTAAAAGGTTATTTCCCTCTACTAGGCTTTTTCTAAATCTTTATTCTTGTTTTTTGTTGGTTATCTACCATAATCTTCAATACTCTCTTTGTAGGCAATTTTATTGGCTGGTCCTATGAAGCCTACTATACCTTTTGAGAATCAGATGCTTTTGAGACCAATGAAACACATTACGGGTCAGGATCTATTTTATTTGCCTTTGAGGAACTATGATCATCGAATAGAAGAAACCATCGTGACAGGGTCTCACTGCTATACCTCTTTGGAGGGTTAGGAAGTCTGAAGACAGAGCAATGTCTCTGAATCCACAATGTATTCCTGACCAAATGCCATTTGGTGCACCTGAAGTGGCTAAAACCATTCTATTCTCCAAAACATAAAATGTGATTTGCCCATGGGCAGACCCTCTTCATCACAGATGAAATAGATAAGCCTATGATTTTTATGCTTCACCGTGCCAAAGTTCCTGCGATCTTGGTCTGATGTAGCATATTTTGATTAAGATTATTTGTACAGGTATCTCTTGTTAAGCTAAATTTTCCTATTTATTTATATGGTTGGTGAATTATGGATACTTCTTTGTTTTCCTACATAAAAATTATCAAGGGTTTAGAAGAGCTGACACTATATTAGGTTGCAAATTCTTGTAATAATGAAGCATTAAATATATATATATATATATATATATATAATAGATAGATATATGTGTGTGTGAATATATACATATATATATGTTAGAACTATAGGAACCTAGAGTGCAAGAGAACAGAAAGGTTATGAACTTCATACTATGACTTATTTTGATAAAATGGATGTCCTAAAAGTTCAAGCATTTACCTGGGTCACATAGCTTGTTAATGACAAACTTGATACTTTAACCTGCAACTTGATATTTTAACCTGAAGCTTAACCAAAGGTCTAGTGTTATCTAAATGGATTCACAAAATAATAATATGATAATAATAATAATATAACGACAATCAAAATAGAAACAATACCACCACCAACAACAAGAACACTAAAGTAATATGCCTGTGTAAAAGTAGCTCTGTGTTCTTTATGCATTTTTAAGTCCAATAAATAATTGCAAGAAAGAGACTTTTCATCATAACAATGACATTATAGCAATGTAGTCTGTGGTATGAGCAAGACTAACTTGAGAGATTTGGGGCAAGTCATGGCTTCTCTGTGTATATGTAGTCATCTTTAAAAGTAGGAAGTTTGGTCAGATATTTAGTGATATTTCTTTCCAGTTTTGAGCTTCTGTGATTCAACGATCTGAAGATAATTATTGAAAGTGATCTTCCTTTAAATGTTTACAGCTTTCATTTAAGTAATTTTTATCTTCCATAGATATATTTCAGTCAGGTAACAAATCTATAAGAGAACTCAAAAAATTAATAAATAAATAACAACACCTTGTCATATAATGTTTGAAGAAGATCTTTTGGCATCCTTAATAATGGCTCTGTAGATAACTTATGCTAAGTCTATGGAGGATTGTAAGATATAATCTTGACTGACAATTTAAGTTTGAGACAAATTGCACCTTTCAAAAAACTACAGCATGACCACACATGAAACATTCCTGGCAGATCAACACCATAAATTTTGAAAAGGCTGGAAGTATCCAATTGATGTTCTTATTGCCATGCATTACACCCTTAATACAAATAGTTGTACATGTATCCCAACATCTAAAATTTCCATAGAGTAAAACAAACTGTAACTCAATATTTTTTTTTATCTTGTTATTTCATTGGGGAAAACCACGCCAGTTTTCTTAGCATGATTGAAAAAAACATTAAAAGTAAAAAGCAAAACACGTACTCTCTTCTTTCTCTCTCGATAGATAGATAGATATAGATAGACAGATAATATATATATATATATAGATCAATATAGATATTGATAAGTAGAGAGTTATCTATCTCTCTATCTAAACAGATAGAGTAGAATATGTTTTGCTTTTTATTTTTAATGTTTTTTTCACTTACTTCTTTCTATATATAGATGTTTATACAGAGAGACCATATATAGTTATATACATAAAACTGTGTATATAAAAACAATGTATAACTACATAAGTTTCAATCTCACTCTTGATATAGTTGGGTGATAGGTGATAGATAAATAGATAATCTAGAGTCTGCTTAGAAACAATTTGCATTATACAGAAAGTATTCATGTCCTAAATTCTTAACTAATTACTCTCAAGATATTTGGCCATACAACATAAGTTCAGGATTCATGTTGAACACTATTAACAGTAGTATACAGGTTGTTCCATGTGTGAACTCCATATTGTAACAGCATAATATAAAAATCAGTGCAATAGAAAACAATGCAAATGGATATATCCCTGTTAACCCTGGAAAAACAGTCTGTCCCCTTATTTCAAAACAGTGATAGATTGCACAGATATCACAATACTATTATGTTTCAAAAATTCAGTATGGAAAAATCAGGTCTTTTGAACCTTATTATACAACTATAAAATAGGTGATAAGCTCCAAACAACAGGTTTGAGAAATAAGTGAAATATTAAATGGATAAGTAAACAGTCACCCTGATCCTATTGTAGACCTGATTGGATGTTTTAAAGATGGCTATTGTTGCTGACCTTGTTGATGAACTTGTGAAACTGTCTCCTCCAGATGAAGGTGACAATGCTGTTACTGATAGACACAAACAGAAGCAAATGGTAGAAGATAAGTTTAAAAAGTCTGGAGGTGCTCAGTAGTGCTCTAAAACACCTGTTAGAAATAAAATCTCTGTCAAATAAATACATATAGAAAAGAATTCATAAAATACAAGCTGAATTCAGAGTTATGAATCTCCAAAACACCCATCTGTCATCTTATTCTCTTTGAATTTATATTAATCTCCCTGAAAGGAAAATACTTCTATTGTTTCAGTTTCCTTTTACATTCAGATCCACAGAAGTCAATGCATAAATAATTTTGCAAGAGCTGACAGTATTGCTTAAAAAGTGTGGCCTGTAAAAGTAGCAACACACACACACACACACACACACATATATATATATATATAATTATTATTGTTATTTTCTAGTAATTTTTACGCTCACCGTGTATCCTTTGATATGTGAGTTAGGGAAGTTCTGAAATTTTTAGGCACTCACTTCAGGTCACACAACCGATAAGATTTGTTTCCAAACCTCATCTTTTATCTACATTTCTTGGCTTCTTTTTTCTTTTTGTTTTATTTTTGGTCCAATCTTAGTTAGCGAAATCATAGTTTTAAGTCCAGCTTGAAGGGCTGGATGTAGAGATTCCCTTTGGAGGAGGGAGCAGATCACCTCTATGTAGAACATATCCCTGCCCATATTCTGTGGGTTAAGTAGTGATCATGAATAACATCTATACATGTCCCTTCTGCTCCAGTTGCTAAAATATATACTTAGAATTGCGGAAGCCATCTGTCAAACTGGAGATCACCAGATGTTCCCATAGTAACTGCTTACTATAGGCATAACAATTAAGTCTTGAGCTTGAATTTTTCAGTTTGTGAAGTATGAGTGGTATTAAGAGGGAGGAGCATCACCTTGCTAGCATTCCTTTTATTGCTCCAATGAGAGCATTTGTGTCTGTGGAGACATATTCAGGACTCATGAGTTGTATTGTTTCTATGTAAGGAAACATAGATTAAAATGTGTCTTTTTCAGTTTGGGCTGCTATACCTGAATACCATAGATTGGGTGGCTTAAACAACAAATATTTATTTCTCGCAGCACTGGAAGTTGGAAGTCCAAGATTAGGGTAGGGGTATGATCAGATTCTGGTGAAAGCTCTCATCCTAATTTACAGACAGCAATCTTCTTGTATCGTTAACATGGTTGAGAGAGAGAAAAAAAGTGAGCAAGATCTCTGATGTCTCCTCTTATAAAAGCACTAATACCATCTGTGGGTGCTACCCTCATGACCTAATTACCTCCCAAAGGCTCTGCCTCCTAATGCCATTCTCTTGGGATTATGGTTTTAACGTATGAATTGGGATGAGACACAGAGATGCAGTCCATAACAAAACACTTTAATCAAAAAATTAAAAAGTGGTTGACTTCCATAAACATAATAGTGATATCATATTCTTATTTCAGTGCAAGCAATATCTGAGAAGGTTAAAATATCTGGGATTAAATATCTGAGAAGGTTCATCCTATATGGATGAAATGCATCTGCCTAATGGGCCCAGAATTTGTGAAAAATTTAAGGCAAGAATCAGTCATTAGTTAGCTGACTGTCTCTCTGACTTCCATTAAAATAATATTCATCTATTGAAATAAGATGTTATATGTGATTTGAGTTTTAGAATGTATAACTTCCTATCGAAGTAGGAGGTGCATTAATGTTTACTGAGGTCCTTTGATATATTAGGCCAAGTAATCAGGACTTTAAATATATTATCGCATGTAATACTCATGATGGCATAATCTCATGCAATGATCTCTGGTTCTCACTTTCAGCCATAATGAAATAACAGCTACAGAAAAAATAAAATGTTATGAAACAGTGGTTTGAGGAAAAATATCTTGTAGCTTTTCTCTGTTGATGAGGCATATTCAGAGTTTGAGACAGATGTAACTAAAATCTTCAGTGTAGAGTACTGGAGAGATGGATCTACAGAGAGAGCATTGGTATTCTAGAGTGGTTCCTTAAGTTTTGGGCTGAATACTGATTTGTGTATGTATGTGAGGAAGATACCAAGATCAGGGAAGTACCACCAGAAAGTAATAGGAAGAAAAAACAATCAGCTCATACAGGGCAAAGAATATGTTTTATTCCCAGCAGATGAATGAGGAAAAACTTCCAATGCCAGGACATGGGATAACATTCTCAGAAGAGTATTGTCACAAAAGGGTTTTACTGCAGAGGTGAGGAAGTTAACCCTAAACCAAAGGGTGCTCAAAATCCCTGCTAAGAAAATTTGAAAAGAAATCTCAGAGGAATCAAACTGATTGCAAGAAGCTTAACTAAATGACAGAAAAAAAAAAACTTACATTACTTAAAGGAATAAAATATAATCCAGAAACCAACAATGTAACACATTTGGAATTAAGTTAAAAATGATCAGGTATGCACAAAACAAGAAAATGCATAGTCAGGAAAATATATTTAAATAGAAATAGACCCAGAAATAACAGAGATAATGAAATCAACAACTCAGAACATTAAAACTCTCATAAATACATCTATGTATTTAAGTAGGAAAAGAAATGCATGAACAATGATAAGAGGTATAGACAATTAAAAAAAATCCATACCAAAAGTTTAAAGTTAAAAACATACAATATTTGGAATAGAAAATTAACAGCAGATTAAAAACCACACAAGAAAATACTAGTGAATTTGAAAGACTTGCAATAGAATATATCCACAATTTGAAAAACAAAAATACTTAAAATAAATGAATAGTGCTTCACTGAGCTCTAAAACACTACCAATCAGCATCATATATATGTAATTGGAGTTCAACAGGAAAGAAAAAAGAGATAAGTTATGGAAACAAAATAAGATATAAGGGATAGAAATATTAAATATTATCAAAAAGAACACAAATAACAAATATTGGGGAGGATGTGAAGGAAAGGGAACAACCGTACACTGTTGGTAGGAATATAAATTGGTGCAGCCACTTTGGAACAGTGGAAGCAACCTAAGTGTACATCAGAAGATGAATGGATGAAGAAGATGTGGTATATATATATACAATGGAATACTACTCAGCCATCATAAAGAACAAAAATTTGCCATTTTCAACAACAAGGCTAGACTTGGAGGACATTATGCCAAGTGAAATAAGTCAGACAGAGAAAGACAAATACTGTATGATATCACTTATATGTGGAATTAAAAAATACAACAAACGTGAATATAGCAAAAGAGAAACAGGCTCACAGATATAGAGAACAAACTTGTGGTTACCAGTGGGGAGGGGGAGGGGCAATATAGGGGTGGAAGAGTGGGATGTACAAATTATTGGGTGTAAGACAGGTTCAAGTATGTATTGTACAACATGAGGAATATAGCTAATATTTTGTAATAACTGTAAAACTTTAAAAAAATGTATAAAAATTTCAAAAATGTTAAAAGTTAGAAACCCACAGATCTAAGACATTCAAAGAATTTCAAGAAGAATAAATAAGAAGAAAATTATGCCAGTGTATATCATAATCAATTATGAGGAAATTCATGGTAGCAAATCATTCTAAAATAAATCAGAAAAAAAGAAAAGACTCATTTCATATGAGGAAAAAAGGATGAGAGCAGACTCCTCATTAGAAGTGTACAACCCAGGGGAAAGTGGAGTGATGTTTAAAAAATACTGAAATTAAAAAAATGTTAAATAACAAACATATTTTCGAAAATGAAGTAGAAATATATTTCCCGTCACACACAAAAATGCATACATAATTAATGAGAAAATGGGAGAATTATAATAAATGTTAATGAAGTCTTTTAGGCAAAAAGAAAATTATAATGGATAGAAATTTTAATCTACACAAATAAATGAAGAGGATAAGAAAAAGTAAATATATAGGTAAATATAAAATACATTTTAATCTCATTCTGAAAACCTCTTTGAAATATAATTGCTATTTTAAAGAAAAATGATAACAATATATGTATTAAAAAAATATATATGTGGAATTAAAATGTGTAACAGCAATAACAAAACTGCATGAAAGGTGAAATGAAGGTTTTTGTCAGAGTTTTATATTATACATGAAGTGGTATAATATTGTTTGATTATAATAAATGTCAAAAATATGTATTTAAAATCTCAGAGCAACAGCCATTTTAAAAAGAATTAATGAAGTGTAGCTAATAATCCAATAGTGAAGATGAAAGTGAATTCTAAAATTTACTCAATGTAAAGGAATGCAGAAAAAGAAGAAAAAAGCATTAAATGCAATCTTCTCAACACCTAAGTAAAAGACAGAGATTTTCATATTGGATAAAGAAAGGCAAAATCCAACAATATGCTGTCTACAAAAAAAAATACCTAAAATATGAAAACATAGGTGGATTTATAATAAAAAGATATACTATAAAAAGATATACTATACAAACATTGTTCAAAAGTAAACTGGGCTGGCTATATCAATAACACAAGAAGTAGTTTTAGAGAAAGGAATAATAATCAGAGAAAAACAGGTTACTGATAAAGAGGTCGATTTTTCACAACAATCTTAAATGCATATGCACATGATAAAGAACATTTGTGTACAAGAAGCAAAACTGATTGAACTGAGACAAGGTATAGAAAATCCACAATTGCATGTGGATATTCCAAAACACCTATCTCAATAGTTGGTAGAATAAGTAAACAAAAATTAGTGTGGATATGATAGAGTTGTACAACACTATCAACCAACATGATATAATTGATATTTATAGAGTGCTTCATATTACTCCAGGAAAAGACACATTTTTTCCTGTGTGTGTGAGTAAACCATCTTATGCATATGAATAAGATGGACCATATTCTGGAACATGAAACTAATCTTAATTTTTATAGAATATTTGAAATTGTACAAATTCATTTTGGAACCCCAACAAAAGGAAATTATAAATAAATAACATAAAGGTGTTTGGAATGTTCTCCAAATATTTGGAAAAATAATTTAAAATAACTTAAGGGTCAAAGAAAAAATTTTAAAAATGTAAAAAAAAAATAGTTCTTGCTTAATGAAAATACAAAATAAAAATATCAAAATTTGTTGACTGGAGATTAAATGGTGATTTTAGAGAAATGTATAGCATTAGGATGATTTTAGAAAAATGGAAAATTTTCATATCAATGATCTTGAATTCTACCTAAAGAAACTACAAAAAGAAAATCAACATCAACTCAAACTAACCACAGTGAAGGAAATAATAAATAAGGAGTAGAGATCCACAAAAGAGAACATAGAAAACAACAGTGAAAACTCAAAGAGAATCAGAGCAAATATAAGAAAAATAAATGTATAATTTGCAAGCCATAATTATCAGGAAACAAGGGAAGAAACACAAATCTCCTATATCTGGATTGAAAGAGATGACATCATTACAAATATATTATAGATACTAAGGAGAATAATAAAGAACCATAACAAGCATCTTCCTTGAAACAAACTCAATTTAGTTGAAATAGACACATTCTATCAACAACATAAACAAAACATGTTATGGAAAAAGGACGTAGCCTGAGTAATTTTATATTAAAGAAATTAAAGTTGTAGTTAAAAGTCAATGGAAATCCCAAGATCAGATGTCTTTACTAGTGAACTATAATAATTAAAACAAATATTTAAGGAAAATAACAACAATTCTACCCTAGCAAATGGTGAAAGACAGTCAATTCAAGTCACTCTAATGAACTAACATTACTCTGATACCCTTGTCAGACAAATATATTAAAATAAAACAACAGATCAATATCCCATATAAACATGGATATAAAAATTTAATAAAATGTTAGCAAATCACATTCAGCAATATCTAAAATTGATAATACAACATGAGAGTTATCTCTGGAACCCAAAACTGGCTTAACTTTCAAAAATATTTTAATATAATTAACTCTATTGAATTGTTTAAAATAAAATTCATGTGATTTTAGCACATAACTAAATTCAACATAAGTTTATGGCAATACTTTTTTATCAAACTAGGAATACAAGGAAGCATCCTCAACATAATAAAGAGCATATACAGGTAGCATCAAGCTTAATAGAAGGCTCAATGCAGTCCTTTTGAGATTGGGACAAATCAAGGATGTCAACTATCAAAATTTATTTTCAAGTTTTTACTTGGAGGTCCTGGCCAATAAAATAAGGCAAGAAAAAGAAATACGACACATACATATTGGAAATATATAACTAAAACCATATTTATTCACAGACAGCATGGTCATTTATGTAGACAATACTAAGATAGTTACACAAGAAAAAAAGTAATAGGTGAGGTTAGCAATACTTCAGGATATAAAGTTAACACTAAAAATCAATTTTATAACTACATAAATATAAAATTGAAATAAAAAAATCATTGCAAGAGCATCAAACATATAAAACATGTAGGGAATCTTAATAAAATATATGTAAGACCCACATACTAAAAACAATGAAACACAGATGAAAGTAAATAATGCATAAATAAATGGGGAGTTGGCCATGTAAATGATCAAAAAACTCAATATTGTTATCAATTCTTTCCAAAGTGTTCTTTAGATTCAACACAATTCAATGAAATTTCCAACATATTTTGTTTTTTTCAAAATTAAATTGATATCCAAATTAACATGTCTTTTCTTAAAATACTATTAAGAGCATGAAAAGAGAAGCTACAGACTGAGAGACATGTTTGCCAAATATATATCCCTTAAAGAATTAGTACCTAGCATAAGTAAAGAAACATTACATTTCAATAATATAACGACAAGCAACATAATTTAAGACATGACTAAATTATTTGAACAGTCATTTTACCAAAAAAGTAAATGGGTGACAGATGACAATATTTGATATCATTAATCCTTAGGATAATGCAAATTATGACAATAATATGACACTTTTATATAACCACATAATGTCTAAAATTGAAAAGACTGACACTTCATAGGGTTTGGAGGATGCAGCTGGAACTCTCACACATACCTTGTGGGAAAGCAAAATGGGATAATCACTGGAAAATTGCTTAGCAAAGTCATTTAAAGTTAAATATACCATTTTGTGCAGCAATTCCACTCCTAGGCCCAAGATAAATGAAAACGTACATTCACACAAATAATATCAGGCAAATATTCACAGAAAATTTATTCATAATAGCCAAAACTAGAAATAACCCAAATGTGCATCAACTAATGAATGCATAAGCAAATTGTGGTATAACCCTTAAATGGAATACTGTAAGCAATATAAAAAACTGAATCATTGATACAGACAATTACATAGGCAATTACATGGATTAATCTCAAAAGCTGTGTGCTAAGTGAAAGAATCCAGGATCCAGTCATAGTTGATTTTTTTTTAGAACATTAAGGAAAGATACAAACCTATTTTTATAACAGTACATCAGCAGTTTCTAGGGACCAGAGAGTTGAAGGAGGAAATTAACTGCAAAAAAAGAAAAAAAAAAAAAAAGTTGGTGACTAAACTATTCCATTCCACGATTATGGTGTGAGGGGTTATACAACTATATATATATTTGTCAAAGCTCATCAAATTACACATTTTAAATTGATTAATTTTATTGTATGAAAACTGTAGCTCACTAAAGCTGACAAAATTTGATTTTGAGTAAGATCTCATTGGTTGTGGATAGAACATTTGCATAGGAAAACTACTGATAAATGAATTAAGTAAGAAATGTCTCCTTACAATGTTATTCATTATTCTGCCCAAGATGGTCCAGAGCTTGTTTTGTTGTTATTGATAAAATATGTTGCCAAGGATCAGCAAACCCTTTTTTCTTTTTTTTTTTTAACAAATTGACGAATAAAAAACATATGATCATCTCGATAGATGCAGAAAAAACTTTTGACAAACTTCAACACCTATTTATGATAAAAACTCTCCAGAAAGTAGGAATAGAGAGAACCTACCTCAACATAAGAGAGGCCATATATGACAAACCCACAGCAAACATCATTCTCCAAGGTGAATAAATGAAAGCATTTCCTCTAAGATCAGGAGCAAGACAAAGGTGTTAATCTCACCACTATTATTCAACATAGTTCTGGAAGTCCTAGCCATGGCAATCATAGAAGAAAAAGAAATAAAAGGGATCCAAATTGGAAAGAAGAAGTAAAACTGTCACTGTTTGCAGATGACACAATGTTATACATAGAAAATCCTAAAGATACCACCAGAAAACTACTAGAGCTAATCAATGAATTTGGTTAAAGTGGCAGGATACAAAATTAATACACAGAAATCTCTTGGATTTCTATACACTAACAGCAAAATATCAGAAAGAGAAATTAAGGAAACAATCCCATTTACCACTGCAACAAAAAGAATAAAATACCTAGGAATAAACCCATCTAAGGAGGCAAAAACCTGTATGCAGAAAGCTATAAGATACTGATGAAAGAAGTCAAAGACTACACAGATAGAGAGATATACCATGTTCTTGGATTGGAAGAATCAATATTATGAGAATGAATATACTACTCAAAGCAATCTACAGATTCAATGCAATCCCTATCAAATTACCAATGGCATTTTTCACAGAATTAGAACAAAAATTTTTACAATTTGTATGGAAGCAAAAAAGACCCTGAATAGCCAAAGAAATCTTGAGAAAGAAAAATGGAGCTGGAGAAATCAGACTCCCTGACTTCAGGCGATACTACAAAGCTACAGTAATCAAGACAGTATGGTAATGGCACAAAAGCAGAGATATAGATCAATGGAACAGGATAGAAAGCCCAGAGATAAACCTATGCACTTATGGTCAACTAATCTATGACAAAGGAAGCAAGAATATACAATGGAAAAATGACAGTCTCTTCAATAAGTGGTGCTGGGAAAATTGGACAGCTACATGTAAAAGAATGAAATTAAGACACTCCCTAACACCATACAGAAAAATAAACTCAAAATGGATTAAAGACCTAAATGTAAGGCCTGACACTATAAAACTCTCAGAGGAAAACATAGGCAGAACACTCTTTGACATAAATAGCAAACTTTCTTAAATGGCCAAATAGTAAGTATTTTAGCCAAATATTTTATAAGATCCTTGCAGCAAGTACTCAGCTCTGATATTGTATCACAAAAGCAGTCATAGACAATACATAAATAAGTGAGAGTGTGTTCCAATAAAACTTTACAAAAACAGGTGGTGTTCTAAATCCTTGGCTGTAGTCTGGACTAACCCTTGTATATACTTAAAGTAATTGAAGCTGACCTCAGTTAAATGTTAATTTACAATGTGATAATATTCTGGGTTTTGGCCATACCATTTTTTTTCTTTAAAAAATATATATTTTTTTCTTATATGTAATTCCTAGTACAATTTTACTCTACCAGTGCTGTGAAGAAAATGCTTAGAAAGTTCTGTTTTAGTAATATACAGCTTCTGATTCCACAAAATTCTTTGTTCCAACAGGGATTACATTTTAAAAGTTACCGTTTTTGAAAGAGTTTTCATCCAACATTACCAGATATTTGTTTTGTTTCCATTAGAACTAAGATCTGGGCTGCATCTCTGTTTCAGTTGGGGGTGACAGTAGTGGACATGCTTTAAGTGTTCAAAAACATTAGAATATTAACTTTTTGATATGGTTAACAGTTTTTGAAGTAGATAACATGTAAATAATTATAAATACGGAGAATAACAATGTTTAACAATTTAGGCTAAGAACAAACTGTTTTAGAAAAAGGATCTCTCAGGAAAGATATGAAACTGTGTTAGTATAGTAGTTTTTCTGTTTTCTGTGCTCCTATAGCAGTTATTAATATTACCATTGTTGCACTTACCACATCTTGATTGAATTTATATTTTTTATGTCTATTATCCATTATATTCTGTGTTCCTTCCTATGAGGGCTTGAGTATTATCAGCCATATGTTATCCACATCAAGCATATTGTTTTTGTCACATAGAAGGCACTTGATAAATACTGGTCCTTAGTGTTAATTTAACATTTACTGGGTTTCAGAGCCTATATTAAGTACTTTAAGTGTATTATAATTTTTCTCAGCAAAATCATATGGGGCATGCTCCACTGACACCCTATTTTAAGGATGAGTAGTGTAAGCCTTATATGGGCTCAAATTATTCTCAAAGTTACCTAACTAACAAGTGGAAGGGGAAAGATTTGAATATATATCCCACCCTCTACAAAACTACATCATATGAATGAAGTGAGCCACATATTCACAAATTAAAACCAGTGGTTGGGATTTAGAGGACAATTTGGGAGTTGATGTGGATTTTTCATCTTTCTTTTTGGAAGGAAATTGGGAGGAAGCTCTCTTTTTCCTTTAGATAATGATTTCCTTAGTCAGAATACTTTTGTTTCAGCAGTACTTTGAGAGACTGTAAAGATTTGACACTTAGAAAGTGCTAGTTATAGATACAATGGAAGTCTTATTCATTTATTAATTGGTCATATGTACATTTACTAATTACTTACCATGATCTAAATACTTTTTAAGTCATGGGGATATTAACAGTTAACAAAAATGCAACGTGCTTTTTTTATTTTGTTTTTATTTTTTGTGGTAAGAGGGCCTCTCACTGTTATGGCCTCTCCCGTTGCGGAGCACAGGCTCCAGACGCGCAGGCTCAGCGGCCATGGCTTATGGGCCCAGCTGCTCCGCGGCATGTGGGATCTTCCCAGACCGGGGCACGAACCTGTATCCCCTGCATCGGCAGGCGGACTCTCAACCACTGCGCCACCAGGGAAGCCCACAACGTGCTTTTTTTATGGAACATTCATTTTAGTGAAGGAGACAGACAATAAATATGTAGAGTGATAATATGTGTGGCCAATTCCCACACATTTTCAAGATCTTACTTGGCAGTCTGTTCCTCGGTGAGGATATTCCTGACCACTCTATCTAAAATGTCAACCCCCAGTCCCTATTCTATATTCTATTTCTTTGCATATTTTCTAGCCAGTAACTCTCACTATTTAATATTTCTAAGGATTTGAAGGATTTGGGCTGATCAAGGAAAATATATGATCACAAGTGTTATTTAAACACAACAGGATTTATTTGGGCAGCTTTTGAAAGGGATTGCAAGAGAGGTAAGCTCACAACATGAGTCCATTCAGAGGCTATAGAGCTGGGGTTATGCCTTAGAAGGGAGGAGGGCAAGGAAACTCCTAAGAGAAAGGAGGATTGGAGAGGGGGCTTACGTGTCTAAATAATATTGTTCAGCCCCATAGGAGGGGAGTGTCTGTGTCAGAGTTCCAAAGGGCCATAGCAGCTTGGGGCCTTATAACTGTAGGACCCTATCTTATCAATAGGTAACAGCTGTTGGATAAGGTTTTGCAGGTGTGCAGAGCAGGTGTTCTCTAAATGGCTAAAATTTGCTCTTTTGGGCTTTTAGAAGAGTAAATAGATGTTTCAAAATTTGAGCTTAGTGCCAGAGGGTTTTTGAGAAAATGGGTCACAGTTTGCAATAAAGAAATGAACAACCTGGGGGCCAATACATAGAGGCCACCTTTGACTTATTTAATTAATAAATATATGCATATATTTCATTTATTTATCTTTATTGTCTAACAGCCTCACTAGAACACAAGCCAAACAAAGGTGGGAATTTTTGTTTACATTGTTCACTATTCAATCTTTAGGCCCTAGTATTTGCCCAGTACACAGTATGTACGTAATAAATATTTGTTGGATTAATTAGTTAATTCTATGAATGTGAAAAATAGCTTAACCCTTGACATCATAAAAGTAGGTCATGAGTTATATAATCAAAAGAGACAAGTGAAGTAGAGGTTTACTAAAATGTATATTTAAAAATAAATTTTTAAATTAAAATTTATAAATATATATTTGTCATATTTTAATATGGGAATATGACATTTTTTTGAGTGTTCTAACTACAGTTCCACATTGTGATTATAGAATAAACAACATTAAAATGGCCTTAAGTATAATTTCAAGCTTGGGATATTTTAAATTCTGGTGAGAACTTAAAGATATTTGTGAGGAAACATGAGTGGAGATTGTCTAGATTCTTTACATTTTCCCATTATTTGAGAAATATTTTGCACATAATGAGACAAAAATATTTTTGAGTAATTTGTCTTTATCTAAACTTTCAAAGTATTTAATTTGATTTTTTCATAAAAAGCAACTCTTTCTTTTAATACTTTGCTATATACTTGAAAGCTAAAATTACAATAGCAAATATGGCCAGCACAGACATATTTGGAAACAAACACATTTGTTATTGTTAAAGACACAACTTGTGAGGGTAGAATTGTGTCCAGACATTACCCAGTGTTCTTGAGCCCCTATGTTGTTTCTACTCCTGGCCATGAAGGGATGGATGGCTGTTACTGGACTTGCTCTCCTGTCAAGCTCTCCTGATTGCTTGACAATCAGGAAGCCAAGAGAGCTTGAGAGCTTGCTCTTACTGTCAAGCTCTCCTGATTGCTTGATAATCAGGAAGCCAAGCAAACTATGTAAAACAACTGTTTCAGAAATTGGACAACAAGCAGTACAAAATGCTGATCCTCAGAGAAAGAAAAGAAGAGAGGGAACTCCTATGATCTCTCTGGCTTTCTGTCTGCAGTCATGAGGATATCACAGGAAGGGCGTGCCCATCCCACTGAGTATAGGACAAAGAGATTAGGCTAGAATTTTTGGAGCACAGAGTAAGAGATGAAAGAGCTATGTAGGAAAAGATCATCATAAATTGGCATATGGGTGAGCTTAAATGTTTGGATTAATACTAAATTGCATGTTTCTAGGAAAGGAAACCACAAGGGTTGTCAAAGAACAACTACAGAAGAATGAAAAATTACTGGGGAGCCGAGAGTTGAAAATTCTTAGAGTTCACACATTTGAGTTCCAAAAGTCAAAGATGGGTTCTCACTGAAACTGTGAGACATTTGGTAGGGACCTCAGAGTGTGGAGTTTTACAGCTGGGGACAATTTTGCCCTCATGGGGCTGTCTAGAGATAATTTTGATTGTCACAACTTAAGGGGATGTTACTGGCATCTAGTGGGGAGGGGACAGAGACACTGCTGAATATCCTACAATGCACAGAACCACCTCCAACAACAAAAAAAATCCTGAGTAAAATGTATAGTAACTAAATAAACCACCTTGAGTATAGTCACTTTTTAAAAATAAATGTTTGAAACTGAACAGTCATGTACACTTCATTTTTCTACTGCTAATTACATTATATCTTCAGTGAAAATAATTGGGATATCTGTGTGTATGTGTGAGTGTGTGTGTGTGTGTGCGTGCATGTGTGTGTGTGTTTGGGGCAAGTTGTATTAACACAGCATTAAAATTTTCCATGATTTAATTTTTTCACCAATAATATAATATTATCAGCACTCATTTCACATGCTTCAAACTTATCGGCTGTAGTGCTGTATTTAAAGCAGAGAATGTTTGTCAGAGATAGTATAGGAGGCCAAAGTATCACTGTCAATAATACTGAACGTCTACACAAACCACAAAATTAAATATCTTGGAATAACATTACAAAGTCCTATGTTTGCATAGGCATCAACTGAACTAAGAAACAGGAGTCCCAGAGGAGGTTCATTTGCATAGAATTTACATTACTACTCTTGTCAATTAGCTCAAATATAAACCAACTCTGTAGACACATATGAGGCCAACCTAAAGGTAAATATGTCAGTTTATTTTAGCTTCCATGACAGGAGGAACACGTACAGTATTGGGTAGAAAGGAAAAAATGGAAAAGTCAAACATTATATTAATAATATTATATATGTATGTGTAAATATTGTCGACTTTAAAAAGTACACAATATGAAAGTTGTGAGTCAAGTTTTACTTGGGGCTAAATGAAGACTATAGCCCGGGAGACAACATTTCAGATAGTTCTGAGAAACTGCTCCAAAGACGTAGCAGGGAAGGTCAGTATATATGTGATTTTGGTGAAGGGGGAGTACAAACAATCAAACATATTTTTTGCAGAAGGTTTCTGCTAGTCACGAGAAGCAATCATCACCATGAAGGATTTTAGTGCTTTTATAAATATGAGGATATACACGAATTGGGCTCATAGAACCTGCTCCTGAATATATCTAACTATCTGAAGAACTGTTCTGCCAGTTTTTCCAGAGCACAAAGTGCCTCATTTCTGCTCTCCACCCTGAACTCCTTTCAGGGGGTGTTGAAAATCAGCAGCTACAGGAGCACATGATTTAATCCTTGTAGAGGTAGTTGGTAAGTGCCAGTGGCAGGTGCCAATTTGTTGTTGACAATATGTATAAATATAAATCTATAAATAAATAGATAGATGGGTAGATATAGATAGATGTGTATAATCTGTTTGCTTTCTTTCAAACCTAAACCAAACTTGTTGAGATGCACAAATAGTTTTGGTTGTAAAGTTGCTTATTCATATTTCTAAATATTGTCTAAGAAAATTTCTTGGTTTATAAAAATTTAAATCTGAAGCAAAGTGTCTTTCATACTGAAAATAGATCACAAATTCAGTTTATTAAAAATTGGTATATAAATTTTCAAAAACATGTTTAGCAACACTCACACCTGTTTATTTTTCCATTAGATTGTTTTTCTAATTCTGCAGGGAGATTTCTTCTACCTGTGTCATAAACTTGTGTAAAATTTGGGAGCTCAGTTTAAGAATCCTTGTATCGTTTTCAATATTTAGAATAGAAAATGCCAATTTATTACTTGAGAATGAATTCTAAAGTTCTTCTTAAACATTCAAGGCAGTTTACCTTCCTAATAGAAGCAATATAGATTTTGTAAAGTCCAGATGAATTGTGAATGTTGGGCATGTATTCTGTTTCCCTACAACATCATAAACTACCATCTTAACCTTGCATTAACATTTGTGTATTCTGGGTGTGTTTGTTTTTCCCATTAAAGCTTTGGAAATTTGTATATATATATTGAAATTGAATATGGCCTACATGAACCCAGAACATATTTATATTATTGTTACCCAGGATTAAAATACAATGGTATTATATTCCATGTGCATGATTATTGCTTTATACTTTGTTAATAACGTCAAATCAGGAATTTTTTTCTTCTTACTCTCTCTGCCTATATGTCATCTCCTTCTGTTTATCCACCTTAACTTTATAGATGTCTGCAGCACTAAGGGTCAAGTTCTCAGTGTCTGCCAAATTCTTCCCTTTGTCTTGACTAGAAGAATGAATTGAAATGACTACCAGCTGATAATAAAATTAGAACTGGGAGGCATCATCAACTCTTGTGCAAGAATGTCAGCTGTTCAAAGGCAAAGGCCATAACTTTATGTGACTATAAGGTAGCATATTGCTTGGAACATAGAAAATGCTTAATAATTATAACAGCAATTAATGAGCTAATAAATGAATGACTGAATAAGCCTAATGGTCTTTACTTATTTTGTAAATATAAGAAATTATTTCAGGATATTTAGATAACTTCTCCAGATTTGCAGCTATTCAGTGATATAATAGTCATATAATTCTGTATTTTTATGTATTTACTTTGAAGCTATGTTATTTGGAGCATACAGAAATTTTCAGTTACTTTTTAAATTAATTTCCAAAATTTCTAGTTTGTTCTGTTTTGAATCTGGCTGGTCAGGTTTGATAATCTCTCCTTTCCCATTGTTCCAAGTCTTTCTTGTATATCTTTATAAATACAACTTTAAATTTGGCATCTTTTAAATTTAATAATTGAATTTGCTGTGGACATAATTATACATTTTTGAGTGCTTGATCTTTCTTTTTCCTGTTGGTGGTGAAGTTTTCTCATATTTTTAGTGATTTTTAATGGTGAGTTCACTTTCCTTGGAACTGTGTGGAAAATATTTGAGGGATAGGTTTGACATTATTTTCTCCAGAGATAGTCTACCTGGGCTTCATCAAGGTGCTTAATTATTTCCAAGGATCAAAGTAACTTGTGTCCACAATTTTTCAAGTTTGAATTTTAGGGATCTTGAGGAGGGACTATACAAAGGTAGAGTGACTGATGCTTTGTGATAGTTTAGAGAAAATGGTGAGATGGAGATAAATTCCCAAAGTCTTACTCTGCTAGGAGTTTTCTTATTTTTTCACATCCTTCACTAAGGTTTCCCCTTTGGGGATGTAAAATGTGAGGATGGAGATGATGAAGTTGAGAGGTTGATGGCTTCCCACCTGCTTTGTCTTCTGGCCACCTTCTAGATTAGCAATTATTGGTTCCAGTTTCTTACTTTCTTCTTATTATGAATTTTAGTTTTTGTGTTATTTCTGGCTTCCAAAGAATTATTTAAATTTCTGGCTATGTCAACCATGTCTTAAATATATCTCTTTATTTTATTCAGCATTATTAAGTATACTGCATCTGGAATGGTTTCTCTGAACATTTAATCCTCTGTACATGTATAGTCTCCTTTTTCTCACAAGATGAACTTACATTTCTAAAATTATGTAGCTGGTAAATATCAATACATGCTTAGTAAGTATTTTCCATACAGCTCTATTAGAACAGTTCAAGCATATGATTCACATCTGAATCAACTACAAGACAACAAAACCCATCAAAAACAGGCCATGTTTTAAGCTATCTAAAAGATCAGGAAGTAAGAAAAAAAAATAGATGCTATTTGAGGAAATGATGGTACATATGTGTAAATCATATTCCACATTTATTTTTATAGGGAGAACAAGATTTGGGGAATTAAGGAGAATGGTTGCAAAAAAAACATTTACAGTTAAGCTTAATAAGCACAAATTATCCAACATAAATTTATTTCTCCTAAGAAATAATGAATTAGAAAATTTAACACAGATGAGAACAGTAAGCCTGTTACTACTGTTTTTTCTGAAATTACAAGAGAATACCTGTTTGTGTTCAAAACAAAAATAAAGATCTAATATATGCTATTGTGACATTTTTAGCCACATATATGATAAAAAGAAATTTAATAACTAAGTTTTATGCAAGAATAATGTGAGTAAAGATACTTCTGATGTTCAATTTCCCTTTATATGTCCAATTAACCTTTATTTACTGAGAAGCCATAACATTCTAATTTGATTGGCAGCACTAGAGCTGGCGCCAGTAAGGGGAGTTCAGAAACTCTGCTGGAAAATCATGGTTTATTAATACATCATTAAGCACTTTAAATGGATTCCAATGGTGTATGTCTAAGGAAGGAAATAATTCAACATTTGTTACTTACTGACAGAGTACAGAATTGAAATTTACATTATAAGCCTTATATTAAAAATCATAATGTGCCAGCAATTGAATTACACATCACAAAATGATAGTGTATGTCATCTGCTTTTTACCAGGGAGAATTGTAAATGTTTATGATTATATACTTTCATTCAGACAAAAGCATATTATCATACAGTAATATGATCTAGAAAAGTATGAGTGCAAATAAAATAAAAGCTAGATTTATTTGCAATATGCTTGTGATGGGCTTTTAGTCCATTTATGATTTAAAGCTAAATGATGTCATGCACAATTGAAATATTTGCAATCTGAATTGTACTTTGTTTCTAATGACTACACAATCAGTACAGATATCTATGATTTTAAGACAGTATTATATTGTTATCTATGTTAACATTCTAAATCACTTCTAAGAAAAACATAAATTCCTGAGTTTAGAAAACATTTACATCTTTATTTTAATATCTGATATCAATCTAAACTATGGTTACATTTGTTCATTTCTTTCTCATGTTTATGGTTGAATATGGATAAAAAATATTTTGTACACATTTCTAATTAATTCATGATTGCAACATAAAAATATTTTTTGGAGATATTTTATATTTCCAAGTTATGTAGGACTATTAAAATACTTTTCATCACGCCTAGACACTTGGGGCTTCCCTGGTGGCACAGTGGCTAAGAATCTGCCTGCCAATGCAGGGGACATGGGTTCAAGCCCTGGTCCAGGAAGACCCCACATGCCATGGAACAATTAAGCCCGTGCACCACAACTACTGAGCCAGTGCTCTAGAACCCGCGAGCCACAACTACTGAAGCCTGTGCACTTAGAGCCTGTGCTCCACAACGAGGAAGCCACCACAGTGAGAAGCCCCCACTTACTGCAAATAGAGAAAGCCCACATGCAGCAATGAAGACCCAACACAGCCAAAAATAAAATAAATTAAAGGGGCTTCCCTGGTGGCGCATTGGTTGAGAGTCCGCTTGCTGATGCAGCGGACATGGGTTTGTGCCCCGGTCTGGGAAGATCCCACATGCCACGGAGCAGCTGGGCGCATGAGCCATGGCCACTGAGCCTGCACGTCCGGAGCCTGTGCTCCACAACGGGAGAGGTCACAACAGTGAGAGGCCTGTGTACTGCAAAAAATAAATAAATAAATTAAAAAACATAAATTAAAAAAAAAAAGCCTAGACACTTGATTATGAATAGATATTTTTTGCATGCAAAATTTTTACAGTGTTAGAGATCTATAAATATTAAAATTTGCACAATACTGCTCTAAATCCTCTTGGTGTAAGCTGAACTGTCAACTTTTATTGGCACATTCATTGGAGATTTTGTATACATTTGACTGATGTACCAAGAAGAGCAACCACAATAATTAAGGTAATTCAATTATACTAACTATGCCACTTGATTGAAATCAATATTTCTCTAATCGCATGCCTTGGTATTTAGGGAAATTGTTCTCTGAGAAATTCCAAGGAACAAATTGGTAGCAGGAAATTTGGAACTGTATATAAGGAAGTAGTGCAATCCTTCCTTAAGTTCATATCAACCAATTCTTTTCTTTCTCTCTAGCCACAACATAAAATTAGTTATGTGATAACACATGACACACAGTCATCTTTCATGGCTATATCCTAGTCTCCTTAACTCAAGTGAGAACTTGATCATTATGGAGATAACCATTGTTGAGGGCAATTTCAATACTTCCATGCACATTGCATACAGGAAATGAGGTGGCTAGGGGTGGAAGGCGTAGGAGACAATCTACTTTTTTGTAGGCAGAGACAAGGATGTGGTACCTTAGAAACTGACACAGATGTGGGTAAGGCATGGAACATATTTCGGCATCCTTTGAAATGTTTCAAAAGATAGCTCTTAGTGTAGACATAGGATGAAAAGTCAAGTTCCAAATGGAATTTTCTGCCTCTTGTTTTTATTTCCCTTTTATATAATGACAACCCTGGCTTCAAATTATCAAATTAGTCAATTGTGTAAAATCTGTAAATGCCATAATATACCTACAGTCAAGTTTATAAATTTGTGCATAATTGACTATAAAACCATATGTCCTGTGCATAAATTTGAGGACATATGGTTTTATAGTCATGCTTCATTGTGTAGCTTCCTTAAAACAATGCCACATTTTTTTTCTCAATTTGAAAATAAAAAAGTCATCAGCATGATTAATGTATTGATAAAAATATGCAAAATATTATATATGTCTTTGTAAATTAAAATTGATGTACAAGTTATACTGCTTTCTACGTTAAGAATAGACTTCTTAGTAAAGGCTGTCAAATGGATATATGAGTATTCATTCAGAATATCTATATTTTGTTTAACTTATATTACATAACCCCTGCTCTGAAACATTTTCTATGTTGAAAATGAATAGCTATGTGCACTGAATCTCTTATTATCATGATTCTTTAAAGTAAGTATCTAAACAACATTCAGAAAGTGTGAATAAATGTGAAACATTCAACAAATAAAAACTTCAGATACAATAATGAAGAAATCAGGATTATTGACTCCTTAAATATCTTTGGAACCACATTGCCTGTACATTAAAAAAAGGGTGTCATTTCTTATCCATACAATATATACACTAGTAAGAGTTGATAAATGGCTAGACTTTAGTAGACTGTGGTGATATGTAAGGAAAAATAGAAATGAAAGCCATTTATGAGCTTGTGGAGAATCATGTATGCATGTAAACTTTTTGCCACAATTTCAGTTTGTGAAAAAATATATACATTTTGCTAGGTCAGAATGTGTAGGAGAAAAATGACTATTGTTGAATTCGTAGCTTGGATAAGAGAAAGATAGGAAGTCAGAAAGAAAAATGATCAAGGAGAGGGCAGCCAAGAGCAAGAAGTAAGCTATGATTCTAAAATGAAAGTAAGGGAAAGTGAAACCAAAGGTAGATAGAGATGATACTGAAAATAGAGTGTGATAAGGAAAACTAGAATCATAAACTCACAATTTTACACACTGCACTTCTGTTAGAAGTTGTAGGCAGGGGATCAAAAACTAAAATAAAGCCTGATAGAAAGAGAAATAACTGACAAGATGTTAAGAAAAAATTGTTTTATACGCTTTAATTTTGTATAAGCATGAGTAACTGGAGGTCAATTTTAGATATTCTCTCTTTGGAATGTTTTTAACATCAATAATCACCAATAAACCCAAACACGCTCTCTTCATTCCCTTTTCCAAACATGAAATGATATAATTTTGTGTTGGCAGGAGGCAAAATTGATTCTACTATCTCATGATTTTTTTATCTTAAAATACTAACTCATCACTGTGGCAGTTATTTTGTTTCTTCTCTGTGTGTTTTGGAAGGTATTAATGGACAATAAGAAAAAAAGAGAGCAATAAGTAAAGTTAGAAGAACCCAGACTTTTTGTTTGTTTACTTTTATAATTTTTCTGAGACTCCATAAAGATGCCTGCTATATGTGTCTAAGTTTAGACATTCAGTTATAAACTATTTGTGTTAAAAATCAATCTTATTTTGCTTCCTGGTAAAACAAATAGGTGACCACCTTGTGAAAGCAGAACAACGTAGATTTGGTACACAGTATGTATCCATGTGTGTACTGTGCTGTGGTAACATTAGTGATTAACATACTATGGACTTGAAAATGTTATTTCAACGATTAAAATAAGAGGAGAAAGGTAACAATAAAAAACTGAGGACTAACATTTCCTAAACAACAGCAACAAAAAATAGCAACAACAAAAAAATGCTAAGCAGTTAGAGAAAATCTCTCTATATTTATCTATCTCCCTGAAGAAAAGAAAGGAAGGAAAGAAGGAAGGGAGGGAGGGAGGGAGGGAGGGAGGGAGGGAGGGAGAAAGGAAGAAATTTATGTCTTCAAGTCCAGGAAGTAGAGATTAATACAACTGAAATAGCACAATTAAAATGAGGTAGGTAGAACCCTATTAAAAATCAGAAAGAGAGGGCAGACAGCAGAAGCAAGAATTACAATCCTGCAGCCTATGGAACAAAAGCCACATTCACAGAAAGATAGACAAGATGAAAAAGCAGAGAGCTATGTACCAGATGAAGATACAAGATAAAACCCCAGAAAAACAATTACATGAAGTGGAGATAAGAAACTTTCCAGAAAAAGAATTCAGAAAAATGATAGTGAAGATGATCCAGAACCTCAGAAAAAGAATGGCGGCAAAGGTCGAGAAGATGCAAGAAATGTTTAACAAAGACCAAGAAGAATTAAAGAAAAAACAAACAGAGATGAATAATACAATAACTGAAATGAAAAATACAATAGAAGGAATCAATAGCAGAATAACTGAGGCAGAAGAATGGATAAGTGACCTGGAAGACAGAATGGTAGAATTCACTGTCGCAGAACAGAATAAAGAAAAAAGAAGAAAGAATGAGAAGAAACCAAAACAGCCTAAGAGCCCTCTGGGACAACATTAAATGCAACAACATTCACATTATAAGGATCCCAGAAGGAGTAGAGAAAAAGAAAGGACCAAAGAAAATATTTGAAGAGATTATAGTCAAAAACTTCCCTAACATGGGAAAGGAAATAGCCACCCAAGTCCAGAAAGTGCAGAGAGTTCCAGGCAGGATAAACCCAAGGAGAAACACGCCTAGACACATAGAAATTAGACTGACAAAAATTAAAGACAAAGAAAAATTATTGAAAGCAATGAGGGAAAATTGACAAATAACATAGAAGGGAACTCCCATAAGGTTAACAGCTGATTTCTCAGCAGAAAATCTACAAGCCAGAAGGGAGTGGCATGATATATTTAAAGTAATGAGGGAGTGGCATGATATATTTAAAGTGATGAAAAGGAAGAACCTACAACCAAGATTACTCTACCTGGCAAGTATCTCATTCAGATTCGACAGATAAATCAAACGTTTTACAGACAAGCAAAAACTAAGAGAATTCAGCACCACCAAACAAGCTGTACAACAAATGCTAAAGGAACTTATCTAAGTGGGAAACACAAGAGAAGAAAAGAACCTACAAAAACAAACCCATTACAATTAAGTAAATAGTAATAGGAACATACATATGGATAATTACCATAAATGTGAATGGATTAAAGGCTCCAACCAAAAGACACAGGCTTGCTGCATGAATACAAAAACAAGACACAAACAGACTTAAAGTGAGGGGATGGAAAAAGATATTCCATGCAAATGGAAATCAAAAGAAAGCTAAAGAAGCAATACTCATATCAGATCAAATAGACTTTAAAATAAAGAATGTTACAAGAGACAAGGAAGGACACTACATAATGATCAAGGGATCAATCCAAGAAGAAGATGTAACAATTATATATGCACCCAACATAGGATCACTTCAATACATAAGGCAACTGCTAACAGCTATAAAAGAGGAATTTGACAGGAACACAATAATAGTGTGGGATTTTAACACCTCACTTACACCAATGTACAGATCAGTCAAACAGAAAATTAATAAGGAAACACAAGCTTTAAATGACACAATAGACCAGATTGATTTAATTGATATTTATAGGACATTTCATGCAAAAACAGCAGATTACACTTTCTTCTTAAGTGCACACGGAACATTCTCCAGGATAGATCACAACTTGCAACAAATCAAGTCTCAGTAAATTTAAGAAAATTGAAATCATATCAAGTATCTGTTCTGACCAAAATGCTATAAGATAGAAATCAATTACAGGGAAAGAAATGTGAAAAACACAAACACATGTAGGCTAAACAATACATTACTAAATAACCTAGAGATCACTGAAGAAATCAGAGAGGAAATCAAAAAATACCTAGAAACAAATTACAATGAAAACACAATGATCCAAAACCTATGGGATGCAGCAAAAGCAGTTCTAAGAGGGAAGTTTATAGCAGTACAATCCTATTTCAAGAAACAAGATAAATCTCAAATAAACAATGTAACCTTACACATAAAGGAACTAGAGAAAGAAGTGAAAACAAAACCCAAAGTTAGTAGAAGGAAAGAAATAAAGATCAGAGCAGAAATAAATGAGATAGAAACGAAGAAAACAAATATAAGCCCAGAGATAAACCCATGCACCCATGGTCAACTAATCTATGACAAAGGAAGCAAGGATATACAATGGAGAAAAGACAGTCTCTTCAATAAGTTGTGCTGGAAAAACTGGACAGCTACATGTAAAACAATGAAATTAGAACACTCCCTAACACCATACACAAAAATAAACTCAAAATGGATTAAAGACCTAAATGTAAGACTGGAGGGCTTCCCTGGTGGCACAGTGGTTGAGAGTCCGCCTGCCGATGCAGGGGACACGGGTTTGTGCCCCGGTCCGGAAAGATCCCACATGCCGCGGAGCCGCTGGGCCCATGAGCCATGGCCGCTGAGCCTGTGCGTCCAGAGCCTGTGCTCCGCAACGGGAAAGGCCACAACAGTGAAAGGCCCACATACCGCAAAAAAAAAAAAAGAAGACTGGACACTATAAAACTCTTAGAGGAAAACATAGTAAGAACACTCTTTGACACAAATCACAGCAAGAGCTTTTTTGATCCAACTCCTAGAGTAATGGAAATAAAAACAGAAATAAACAAATGGGACCTAATGAAACTTAAAAGCTTTTGCAAAGCAAAGGAAACTACAAACAAGATGAAAAGATAACCCTCGGAATGGGAGAACATATTTTCAAATGGTTCAATGGACAAAAGATTAATCTCCAAAATATATAAACAGCTCATGCAGCTCAATATTAAAAAAAAAAAAAATCCAAAAATGGGCAGAAGACCTAAATAGACATTTCCCCAAAGAAGACATACAGATGGCCAAGAAGCACATGAAAAGCTGCTCAACATCACTAATTATTAGAGAAATGCAAATCAAAACTACAGTGAGGTATCACCTCACACCAGTTAGAATGGGCATCATAAGAATATCTACAAACAACAAATCCTGGAGAAGATGTGGAGATAAGGCAACCCTATTGCACTGTTGGTGGGAATGTAAATTGATACAGCCACTATGGAGAACAGTGCGGAGGTTCCTTAAAAAACTAAAAATAGAATTACCAAATGATCCAGCAATCCCACTACTGGGCATATACCCAGAGGATACCATAATTCAAAAAGACACATGCACCCTAATGTTCATTGCAGCACTATTTACAATAGCCAGGTCATGGAAACAACCTAAATGCCCTTTGACAGACGAATGGATAAAGAAGATGTGGTACATATATACGATGGAATATTTTTCAGCCATATAAAGCAATGAAATTATGTCATTTGCAGAGACATGGATGTATCTAGAGACTGTTATACAGAGTGAAGTAAGTCAGAAAGTGAAAAGTAAATATTGTATATTAATGAATATACATGGAACCTAGGAAAAATTGTACAGATGAACCTGTTTTCAGGGCAGAAATAGTGACACAGATGTAGAAAATAAACATACGGACACCAATGGGGGAAAGTGGTAGGGTAGGGGTGATGGTGTGATGAATTGGGAGGTTGGGATTGACCTATATACATTAATATATATAAAATGGATAACTAATAAGAACCTGCTGTATAAAAAAGTAAAGAAAATGAAATTAAAAAAAAAAATAAATAAATGGGCAGAAGACCTAAATAGACATTTCTCCAAGGAAGACATACAAATGGCCAAGAGGCACAAGAAAAAATATTAAAAAGCAGGAAGATATTTTTTACAGGAAAACTAGACTTTGCAAAGCAGGAGGAGATGGTGTACTGTACTATCTAAAGGGAGATATAACATGTGCTCCAAAGACCAAAGCGATCTTTTGGATTATGGTAAAAAATAGAAATGGAAAGGAAATAAATGATAAGCTACTACATCTCAGGCAGGTTGAAAAAGCAGATTTAGAAATATGTATGCAGATAAGAAAAGCCTATAAAAAAGCTGAGGCATTAATCATGGAAATTTATAATTACACCAATGCCAACAAGGCTGACTATAGGAGGATGCCTGTGGAAGGTGGCACACTTGAAGAAAACTGAATGTATAATGTAAAGATAAAATTCATAAAGAAAACATATCTGTATATACACTGGAGTTAGATTTTGGAAACAGCCTCATTGAAATGATAAATGTGGTTGGTATAAATAGAATCAATAGGAAAATGAAAAAAAAAAGAGAAAAAGGAAAGACAGTAATACACAGTGATTAACTATCAAGAGAGTTTTATGTAATTCAGTGTAAGAAATTTCACCATTCAGTAGATTTAGGGAGCACCTACTGTACATAAAGCACAGAATTTTAGAAACTAATACAAAGATAGATGATACATAGTCTCCAGACTCAAAAACTACAGTTTGAATTTATGCAGTATTTACTGGTGTTTAGTGAGTATGCCAAGTGTTTAATTTATGATAGTCTATTTCTGCTGGGTTGAAAATAACACATACATTTCCAGTTGAGTCTTCTGATTCAAGTAACAGAACTCCACAAAGCTTAGTTATATTAACAAAGAAGTTGTATCAATTTGATATGGGAACACACAAGCAAAAAGCACCAAGGTCACATAAGAAACTGAATCCTTCATCTGAAATGCCAAAACAAAAACAAAACTGACAAAGCAAAGCCAAGCAATCCCTCTTTCAGCTTGGCTTTTTCCAAGTATATAGTTTCTTCACTTTCTTCCATACGGTTGCACTAAGAAGCATTTTAGCATTGTGTACACTTTCTGACCTCTAGTCACCTGTGTTTGAATTCTTGATCCACACTTACTGTGTCGTGTGGCATAAGTTGAATTCCTGTAATACACTTACTGGGTCTTGGAGCAAGCTACTTATCCTTTCTGTGTCTGTATCTTCAATGTTAAATGGGGCTAACAATACATGTTTCACAGACTCTCTCCACAATAGAGATGAAAGGAGGAAATATAAGTAAATAATTGTGAATAGTACCTAGCACATTGTAGGGGCTAAATAACTGTTCACTCTTTTCTATCTCCAAGGTGGTTGCCTTTCAGCTCTGGAGTTTTTATTTAATATAACCTTTAATTTTAGCAACATGTCAAGATTAAATTGTAATCTTTAAATCTCAAGTCTAAATTTCCAGAAGGAATAGGCCAATAATCATAAAATACATAAGCATTTTTATAAATATCTATTATTTAATAATTATTATAAATGATAAGGTTACAAACTACGTGGTTTTACAGCTGAATTCAATCTATCCTTTATATAAGAAACCACAATTCTATATCTATTCCAGATAGTCAAGATCATGGAAAAAAAGATGCAAACTATCCCGTTTTACTTTACAAAGTTACTTTAGCACAATTTTAATAACAAAGCAACTTTAGCAGCAAAATAATGTTGAAATGCCAGAAATTCATTGGTATGTCATAGAGAAACATATCAAAAGGCTTAGTGATAGTGGAATCTTAGAGTGTTTTATCATGGAAGACCTGCTCACACTCCCTGGAAAGGTGAAGAACACAGAGATTTTAACCAAGACTATGAGAAATAAATTTGTGAGAGAAGCCTCATCATCATTGAAGGTCTCTGTGGTGACCTTTGTTTGTAAGTCATACATTAGTGATAACTGCTACCATTGAAGTAGGATCCTTAAATGCAATGAGAATGACAGAATCCTAGAGTGGCAGGAGCCAAGTGATGGTACTCATTCACCAAAGACAAGATGATCATAATTACTGAAATGGACATTGAAGGCAAAACAGTAATCAGAATAGTTTTTCTTGCAGAGAACTTTGGCACTAGCTATTTCATTGTGTCATTCCTAAAAATTAATATACGGGAAACCTACTGTGTTCTTCATGTGATTATTCAATGTGGTTTGAGCACATATAATGGGCATTTGGATTCTTAGAGGAAGAGAAGCTTGGAATGAGAAATTCCAGAATTTGATTTCTGCCACATTCTACTAGCCAACCCAGTCAGAGTCAGCCCATATTCCAGAAGAGGGGAAATAATCTCCATTTCCTGAATGTGGGTGTTCATACGGGGAGGGAAGGAATTTATTGTAAGAGACCAACTATCACGGTCCACACACTGGTAACAATAACCACATCCCTCTTGTATGCAAAATATACTCAAATATTGTATTCATTAAATCATTGGTTGGCAATACAGAATCTTATCAGCAGGTGTGGAAGAAGCTTCTCATGTAGCACATAGAAGCAACTTCTCAGGTGCATTTTCTCATTTGCCGAGATAAGTTATCTTCCCTAGAACATATCCACTTTTACAGTGGTGAAAAAGAGACAGCATAATCACAGCAGACATGCCAGCTCACAAGGCGGGAAATCAAAGACACAATACAGTTAATGGTACATAGAAATTTTGAAATCAAACTGGGCACATAGTGTTATTTCCTCCAACTCCAGTGGTAAGAACTTTTCTTCTCTTGGGACTCAATTTTTCTCCCCAGGAATAGTTATCAATGGCTGTTGACTTTCCCTCTGGAATTTTGACTCTTCCCTATGATTCATCTTTTATTTTCCACTAGAAATGATCCATGTTTGCAGATAAGTAGCATCCCCTGCTTGCAGGTAGAAGGATTGGGATCCAGTGACCTCTTTACATATTGAATTATGTTCCTTTTCATCAAAGATGATATGTCTTTAAATATTCTTAAGATCTTCCTGCATATCAAGTTACAATAAATCTGCTTAGGCAAAAGTCTCAATCAGAAATATATTTGAGAGGGTGACCCTCTCCCTACTTTAGACTGAGATACAGGGTGCTATAGGACAACAGTCATAGAATTCTTAGAAGTATTTCTGTCTGGGTGAGAGCATCTATAAGGCAAATCCCTAAATCTTTCCAACATTTCAAAAAAGGTTCTTACAGACATATTTTGATCTCATCTTTTATCTGAGGCTACAATTTATGGGAAAAGCTGTGGATTAAGATTTGATCTTTGGCCGCAGGCTTTGAATAAATCATTAGTTAATTTATTTTTGGAGACTATCTTGTGGACTGGAGAGACTGTAAACGGTATATAGTTTGATTTTCCATCTTAGTATATCCTTGTGGAAAATATTTCCCTAAATTTTCCCTGAAAACGGAATAGTCCCTTTTCTAGTTCAACTCTCTTATCTATAACTTATATATAGCTAAATGAAACCAGTTGACAGTTTCAGTATTTGATCTGGAAATCTATCACTAAAGTATCAAATTCATTAGGTAGATTTTTTTGAACCATAATGATTAATTTATTACGTCAACTTGGCTAGACTATGGTACCAGCTGTTTGGTCAAACAATAGTTTAGATGTTGCTGTGAAGGTATTCTTTAGATGTGATTAACATATAAATCAGTAGACTCTGAGTAAAGAAGATTACCCTCCATAATGAAGGTAGACCTCACCCAATCAAGTGAAGGTCATAAGCCCAAAGACTGAGGTTTTCTAAAGGAAAAGCAATTCTGCCTAAAGCTTGCAACATATAAATCCTGCCTGAGATCCTAGCCTGCTAGACTGCCCTGCAGATTTTAGACTTAAGACTGCATACAGTATCAGCTCTTACTTGAATCTCCAGCCTTTTAGCTTGTCCTATGAATATCAGACTTGCCAGCCACAACAAATTCAACTTTTTAGTGGCTTAAAACAAGAACAATTTTTCTATCTCTCATTGTTCTGCCAGTTGACTAAGGAGGTCAGGTTGGTGGTTTGTTTATTCTACATAATGTCAGCTAGGGCTGAAACCCAGAGAGCTTGAGTCTCTCCTATCATTGCAAATAATTTTAAGAAGAAGGGAGAGGAAGTTACCAGTTGGCATACAGCCTGGGATCAGAAGTCCCAGGATATCATATATGCTACATTCTACTAGGTAAGGAGTTACAGGATAAGACAATATTGAAGGAGAGAATCCACCTCTCTAGGTGCATAGATGTAGAAAAAGAATTAATGGTGGTCACTGATGTGGGAAAGGAATTAGTGATGGCCATTGCTGAATACTCTCCACCACAACAAAATTACAGACATCATAAAAAGGTGAAATACGAAACTTATCTATAAAAATGATATGTGGGAAAGAGGTGCCTGCTATCTCCATTATCCAATAGTTTGTTAAGTCAGAGATAATGTAGTCAAATGGGGAAAAGTAAATGTGGCAGATTTTATTTTTTAAAGATGGTTGCAACAATATTTACCATTCTACATACTCTTTCTACAGTATATCCTTGATGTTCCTCCTACTGAATAATAGGGTTTATATTGTCTTCCCTAGAATATGGGCAGAGCTTTATAACTACTTCAAAGGCTAATAGATACTATGCACTTTCAAGACAAGATTTTAAAAAATACCATTCACTTCTGCTTTGTTTTCTTGCAACTCTCATGTTTGTAAGCCATTCACCATTTTGTGAGAAAGCCCAAGCAGTCACATGCAGATTTTCTGGTTGACAGCCACAGCAAACACTGCACTCAACAGCCAGCATCAACTGCCAAACATGTGAGTGAATGAGTCCTTCCAGATGAGTCCAGCTCTTAGCTACTAAGCCATCTCTAGCCTTTGAATATTCCCACTTGAGTCTGGAGATATTTTGAGGGAGAGAAAATCATCTGCATTATACCCTTGCCCAACTCATGACCTACTGAATCTGTGAAAATAATAAAATATTTGTTGCTTTAAGTTTTAAAGTTTTAGTTGACATGTATTTTCCTGCAGCAATAGATAACTGAAACAGTAATCCTTGGAAAAGAAAAAAAATTAAATTAAATTTGCATGTTATACAGTTTGTCCTTAACAATCGATAATTTTTTTGCATGTTTTCTTTTTTGTATGTTTTATATTAGTCTTCACAACAACTATATTTGTAGTTGCTATCGATTCTCATTTGACAGGGGAGGTAACTGAAGAATGGTATGGTTATGCAAATTCTGAAAAATCAGGAATTAACAGAGCTGGAACTTGAACTCAGGTGTTTCACTCCAGAGCATGGATGCTTATCTTATGGATGCTTATCCCAGTGTCCCTAACTAGAAAACCCAAGAGAAAGGGAAAGGAAAGCTCTAGAAAGAGGAATCAGAGAGAACAAGAATGACCTAGAAAATAAATAGAATTTAACACAGTAGAGTTCAAGAAAGGAGCAAAAAGGCTGGTGAATTAAGAAACAACAAAATGAACTTTATTGAAAGCAGTGATGGACACAGTGAATTTCATCATGGCTGAGAAGCTATGCCAAGTATCCATGAGGTTGTGTCCTAAATAAGTGTTTTTTTTTTTTTTTTTTTTTCTGGCTAGATCTAAGTCATTGTAAGAGAATCATGAAAATTTGTTCTCTTTTCCAGAGGTAACTAGAAAACAAAGGCAGTGTTGACCATTTATCTTTTTTTCTTAACATTTTCTGTATATAATTTCCATGCATGGTAGATATGCAACAGTAATTTTTGTCTATTTCAACTATGTTTTTTTTTAACATCTTTATTGGAGTATAATTGCTTTACAATGGTGTGTTCATTTCTGCCGTATAACAAAGTGAATCAGCTGTATGTATACATTTATCCCATATCCTCTCCCTCTTGCATCTCTCTCCCACCCTCCCTATCTCACCCCTCTAGGTGGTCAAAAATCACAGAGCTGATCTGCCTGTGCTATGTGGCTGCTTCTCAATAGCTATCTATTTTACACTTGGTAGTGTATATATGTCCATGCCTCTCTCTCACTTCATCCCAGCTTACACCTCTTCCTCCCTGTGTCCTCAAGTGTATTCTCTACCTCTGAGTCTTTATTCCTGCCATGGCTCAGGTTCCTCAGAATCTTTTTTTTTTTTTAGATTCCATATATATGTATTAGCATATGGTATTTGTTTTTTCCCTTTCTGACTTACTTCACTCTGTATGACAGACTCTAGGTCCATCCACCTCACTACAAATAACTCAATTTTGTTTCTTTTCATGGCTGAGTAATTATTCCATTGTACATATGTACCATATATTCTTTATCCATGACTCTGCTGATGGACATTTAGGTTGCTTCCATATCCTGGCTATTGTAAATAGTGCTTCAATGAACATTAGGGTATGTGTATCTTTTCAAATTATGGTTTCCTCTGGGTATATGTGCAGGAGTGGGATTGTTGGGTCATATGGTAGTTCTATTTTTAGTTTATTAAGGAACCTCCATACTGTTCTCCATAGTGGCTATATCAACTTACACTCCCACCAACAGTGCAGGGGGGTTCCCTTTCCTCCATACCCTCTCCAGCATTTACTGTTTGTAGATTTTATGATGATGGCCATTCTGACCTGTGTGAGGCAATACCTCATTGTAGTTTTGATTTGCATTTCTCTAATGATTAGTGATGTTGAGCATCCTTTCATATGTTTGTTGGCAGTCTGTATATCTTCTTTGGAGAAATGTCTGTTTAGTCTTCTGCCTATTTTTGGATTGGGTTCTTTCTTTTCTTTGATACTGAGCTGCATGAGCTGCTTGTATACTTTGGAGGGTTAATCCTTTGTCAGTTGCTTCATTTGCAAATATTTTCTCCCATTCTGAGGGTTGTCTTTCGGTCTTGTTTATGGTTTCCTTTGCTGTGCAAAAGCTTTTAAGCTTCATTAGGTCCCATTTGTTTATATTTGTTTTTATTTCCATTTCTCTAGGAGGTGGGTCAAAAAGGATCTTGCTGTGATTTATGTCATTGAGTGTTCTGCCTATGTTTTCCTCTAAGAGGTTTAGAGTGTCTGGCCTTACATTTAGGTCTTTAATACAGTTTGAGTTTATTTTTGTGTGTGGTGTTAGGGGAGTGTTTAAATTTCATTCTTTTACATGTAGCTGTCAGTTTTTCCCAGCACCACTTATTGAAGAGTCTGTTTTTTCTCCATTGCATATTCTTGTCTCCTTTATCTAAGGATAATGAGACCATATGTGCATGGATTTATCTCTGGGCTTTCTATCCTGTTCCATTGATCTATATTGCTGTTTTTGTGCCAGTACCATACTGTCTTGAGTACTGGAGCTTTGTAGTACAGTCTGAAGTCCAGGAGCATGATTCCTCCAGCTCCGTTTTTCTTTCTCAAGATAGCTTTGGCCATACGGTGTCTTTGTGTTTCCATACAAATTGTTAATTTTTTTGTTCTAGTTCTGTGAAAAATGCCATTGGTATTTTGATAGGGATTGATAGTAGATTGCTTTGGGTACGCAGTTATTTTCACAATGTTGATTCTTCCAATCCAAGAACATGGTATATCTCTCCATCTGTTTGTGTCATCTTTAAATTCTTTCATCAGTGTCTTATAGTTTCCTGCATACAGGTCGTTTGTCTCCTTGTGTAGGTTTATTCCTAGGTATTTTATTTTTTGTTGTTGTTGCAATGGTAAATGTGAGTGTTTTCTTACATTCTCTTTCAGATATTTCATCACTAGTGTATAGGAATGCAAGAGATTCCTGTGCATTAATTTTGTATCCTGCTACTTTACCAAATGCATTGATTTGCTGTAGTTGTTTTCTGGTAGCATCTTTAGGATTCTCTATGTATGTACAGTATCATGTCATCTGCAAACAGTGACAGTTTTACTACCTCTTTTCTGATTTGGATTCCTTTTATTTATTTTTCTTCTCTGACTGCTGTGGCTAAAACTTCCAAACTATGTTGAATAATATGGTGAGAGTGGGCAACCTGGTCTTGTTCCTTGATCTAGAAGAAATGGTTTCGGTCTTTTACCATTGAGAACAATGTTGGCTGTGAGTTTGTCATATATGGCCTTTAGTATATTGTGGTAAGTTCCTCTATGCCTACTTTTTGAAGGGTTTTTATCATAAATGTGTTTGAATTTTGTTGAAAGCTTTTTCTGCATCTATTTAGATGATCATATGTTTTTTTTGTTTTTGTTTTTTATTGTTTTTTTTTGTGGTATGCGGGCCCTCACTGTTGTGGCCTCTCCCGTTGTGGAACACAGGCTCCGGATGCACAGGCTCAGAGGCCATGGCTCACGGGCCCAGCTGCTCTGCGGCATGTGGGATCTTCCCAGACCAGGGCACAAACCCGTGTCCCCTGCATCGGCAGGCAGACTCTGAACCACTGTGCCCACCAGGGAAGCCCGATCATAGGTTTTTATTCTTCAATTTGTTAATGTGGTGTATCACATTGATTGATTTGCATATATTGAAGAATCATTGCATTCCTGGGATAAACCCCACTTGATTATGATGTATGATCCTTTTAATGTGCGGTTGGATTCTGTTTGTTAGTATTTTGTTGAGGATTTGTGCATCTATGTCATCAGTGATATTGGCTTGCAGTTTTCATTTTTGTGACATCTTTGTCTGGTTTTGGTATCAGGGAGATGGTGGGCCTCATAGAATGAGTTTGGTAGTATTCCTCCCTCTGCTATATTTGGAAGAGTTTGAGAAGGATAGGAATTAGTTCTTCTCTAAATGTTTGATAGAATTCACCTGTGAAGCCATCTCTTCCTGGGCTTTTGTTTGTTGGAAGATTTTTAATCACAGTTTCAATGTCAGTGCTTGTGGTTGATCTGTTTATACTTTCTACTTCTTCCTGGTTCAGTGTCAGATGGTTGTGCATTTCTAAGAATTCGTCCATTTCTTCCAGGTTGATCATTCTACTGGCATATAGTTGCTTGTAGTAATCCTCATGATCCTTTGTATTTCTGCAGTACCCGTTTTTACTTCTTTTTCATTTCTAATTCTGGTTGAATTGTGTCATTTCCCATTTTTTCTTGATGAGTCTGGCTAATGGTTATCAATTCATTTATCTTGTCAAAGAACCAGGTTTTGGTTTTATTGATATTTGCTATTGTTTCCTTCATTTCTTTTCATTTATTTCTGATCTGATCTTTATGATTTCTTTCCTTCTGCTAACTTTGACATTTTTTTTTGTTCTTTCTCTAATTCCTTTAGGTGTAAGGTTAGGTTGTTTATTTGAGATTTTTCTTGTTTCTAGAGGTTAGGGATTGTATTGCTATAAACTTCCTCTTAGAGTTGTTTTTGCTGCATCCCATAGGTCTTGGGTCATTGTGTTTTGTTGTTTGTTTCTAGGTATTTTTTGATTTCCTCTTTGATTTCTTCAGTGACCTCTTGGTTATTTAGTAGCATATTGTTTAGCCTCCATGTGTCTGTACTTTTTACAGATTTTTTCCTGTAATTGATATCTAGTCTCATAGCATTGTGGTCAGAAAATATACTTGATAAGATTTCAATTTTCTTAAATTTATGAAGGCTTGATTTGTGACCTATGATATGGTCTATCCAGAAGCCTATTACATGAGAACTTGAGATGAAAGTGTATTCTCATTTTTTTTGGATGGAATGACATATAAATATCTAATTAACTCCATCTTGTTAAATGTATCATTTAAAACTTGTGTCTTCTGAGCTTCCCTGGGTGGCACAGTGGTTGAGAGTCACCTGCCAATGCAGGGGACACAGGTTCGTTGCCCCCAGTCTGAGAAGAACCCACATGCCATGGAGTGCCTGGGCCTGTGAGCCATGGCTGCTGAGCCTGCACGTCTGGAGCCTGTGCTCTGCAATGGGAGAGGCCACAACAGTGAGAGACCCACGTACCGGAAAAAAAAAAAAAAAAAAAAAAAAAACAACTTGTGTTTTCTTATTTATTTTCATTTTGGATGATCTGTCCATTGGTGAAAGTGGCATGTTAAAGTCCCCTACTATGATAGTGTTACTGTCAATTTCTCCTTTTATTGCTGTTAGCATTTGCCTTATATATTGAGGTGCTCCTATGTTGGGTACATAAATATTAACAATTGTTATATTTTCTTCTTGGATTGATCCCTTGAGCTTTATGTAGTGTCCTTCTTTGTCCCTTGTAATAGTCTTTATTTTAAAGTTTACTTTGTCTGATATGAGAATTGCTACTCCAGCTTTCTTTTGATTTCCATTTGCATGGAATATCTTTTTCCATCTCCTCACTTTCAGCTGGGTCTCTTATAGATAACATATATATGGGTCTTGTTTTTTTTATCCATTCAGCCAGTCTATGTTGGTTGTATGTTCCTATTCCCATTTTCTTAATTGTTTTGGGTTTGTTGTTGTAGGTCTTTTCCTTCTTTTGTGTTACCTGCCTAGAGAAGTTCCTTTAGCATTTGTTGTAAAGCTGGTTTCGTGGTGCTGAATTCTCTTAGCTTTTGCTTGTCTGAAAATGTTTTAGTTTCTCCATCAAATCTGAATGAGATCCTTGCTGGGTAGAGTAATCTTGGTTGTAGGTTTTTCCCTTTCATCACTTTAAATATGTCCTGCCACTCCCTTCTGTCTTGCAGAATTTCTGCTGAAAGATTAGCTGTTAACCTTATGGGGATTCTCTTGTATGTTATTTGTTGATTTTCCCTTGCTTCTTTTAATATTTTTTCTTTGTATTTAGTTTTTGATAGTTTGATTAATACGTGTTTTGGCGTGTTTCTCCTTGGATTTATCCTGTATGGGACTCTCTGCGCTTCTTGGACTTGATTGTCTATTTCATTTCCCATATTAGGGAAGTTTTCAACTGTAATCTCTTCAAATATTTTCTCATTCCCTTTCTTTTTCTCTTTTTCTTCTGGGACCCTATAATTCAAATGTTTGTTCATTTAATGTTGTCCCATAGGTCTCTAAGACTGTCTTCTATTCTTTTCATTTTTTTCTTTATTCTGCTCTGTGGTAGTTATTTCACCTATTTTATCTTCCAGGTCACTTATCCATTCTTCTGCCTCAGTTATTTTGCTACTGATTCCTTCTAGAGAATTTTAAATTTCATTTATTTTGCTGTTCCTCATCATTTGTTTGATCTTTAGTTCTTGTATCTCCTTGTTAAAACTTTCTTGTATTTCCTCCATTCTATTTCCAAGATTTTGGATCATCTCTACTATCATTACTCTGAATCCTTTTTCAGGTAGACTGCCTATTTCCTCTTCATTTGTTTGGTCTGGTGGGTTTTTACCTTGCTCCTTCATCTGTTGCATATTTCTCTGTCTTCTTATTTTGTTTAACTTACTGTGTTTGCAGTCTCCTTTTCTCAGAATGCATGTTGGTAGTTCCCATTGTTTTTGGTGTATGCCCCCAGTGGCTAATATTGATTCTGTGGGTTGTGCAGGCTTCTTGGTGGAGGGGACTGGTGCCTGTGCTCTGGTGGATGAGACTGGATCTTGTTTTTCTGGTGGGCAGGACCACGTCCAGTGGTGTGTTTTAGGGTGCATGTAAATGTATTATGATTTTTGGCAGCCTTTCTGCTAATGGGTGGGATTGTGTTCCTGTCCACTAGTTCTTTGGCATTGGGGTGTCCAGCACTGGAGCCTGATGGTCATTGAGTGGAGTTGGGTCTTAGCGTTTAGATGGAGATTTTTGGGAGAGCTCTCACCGATTGATATTATGTGGGTCCAGGAGGTCTCTGGTCGTCCAGTGTCCTGAACTCAGATCTCCCGTCTCAGAGGCTCAGGCCTGACACCTGGCCAGAGCATCAAGATCCTATCAGCCAACTCAGCTCAGAAGAAAAGAGAGAAAAAAAAGAAAGAAACATAAATTTTTAAATAAAAAATAATTATTAAAATATAAAAAGTAATAAAAAAAAAAGGAGAGAGCAACCAAACCAATAAACAAATCCACCAGTGATAACAAGCACTAAAAACTAAACTAAGATAAACATAAAACTCAGAAGCTAGTCAGTCGCATACAGCAAACCCCAAGTCTACAGTTGCTCCCAAAGTCCACCACCTCAGTTTTGAAATGATTCCTTGTCTATTCAGCTATTCCACAGATGCAGGGTACCTCAAGTTGATTGTTGGGATTTAAACCACTTCTTCTGAGAATACATGGAGAAATTTCCTTTTCTCTTCTTTGTTCGCACAGCTCCTGGGGTTCAGCTTTGATTGGCCCTGCCTATAAATGTAGGTCCCACTCTAGTGTCTCTCTGTCACCCAGAGAGGTGCAGGTTAAAAGAGTGGCTCTGGCTCACTCAGGCCAGTGGGAGGGAGGGTTATGGAATGCAGGGGGAACCTGCGGTGGCAGAGGCTGGCGTGATGTTGCAACAGCCTGAGGCACGCCATGTGTTGTCCTAGGGAATTTGTCCCTGTTTCACAGGATCCTGGCAGTGGTGGGCTGCACAGACTCCTGGGAGGGGAGTTGTGGATAGTGACCTGTGCTTGCACACAGGATTCTTGGTGGCTGCAGCAGCAGTGTTAGCATTTCATGCTTCTCTCTGGGGTCCACGCTGATAGCCATGGCTTGCGCCTGTCTCTGAAGCTCATTTAAATGGTGTTCTGAATCTCCTCTCCTTGCGTACCCTGAAACAATTGTCTCTTGCCTCTTAGGCATGTCCAGAGTTTTCTCAGATTCCCTCCTGGTTAGCTGTGGCACACTAGCTCCCTTCCATCTGTGTTCATGCAGCCAACCCCAGTTCTCTCCATCAGATCTGACCTCCGAAGCCCAAGACCCAGCTCCCAGCCCCTACCTGCCCTGGCGATGAGCACACAAACTTCTCAGGCTGGTGAATGCTGGTCAGCACTGATCCTCTGTGAGGGAATCTCTCCACTTTGCCCTCTGCACCCCCATTGCTGATCTCTCTCTGTGGCTCTGAACTTCTCCCCACAACCTGCTGTCTCCACCAGTGAAGGGGTTTCCTAGTGTGTGGAAACTTTTCCTCCTTCACAGCTCCCTCCCAGAGGGGCAAGTCTCATCCTTATTCTTTTATCCCTGTTTTTTCTTTTATCTTTTGCCTTACCCAGGTACGTGTGGAGTTTCTTGCCTTTTGGGAAGTCTGAAGTCTTCTGCCAGCGTTCAGTAAGTGTTTTGTAGGAGTTGTTCCACATGTAGATGTATTTTGATGTGTCTGTGGGAAGGAAGGTGGTCTCCGTGTCTTACTCCTCTGCCATCTTGAAGGTCCTTGACCTCAAGTGAGATTTTGAAAGAGGCAACTCTCCATTAAATATGTAATTCTGTTTATGTGTTTCTGAGTGTGTGTGTGTGTGTGTATGTGTGTGCATGTATCTTAATTGTAAGGAGACATCAAGAGTCTGCTTGGCTTTCAATAATGAAGATAACGATCAAGCCTAGAGTTTTGACTTAGACAAGTGTATATGTAGAGTGCCAATCACTGTGTTCAGCTTAGGCCATATGAACCTGGGGTGTTTTTATTATATCACAGTGGAGTCACTAGATAATAATTGAAAAATATAGGTCTGTATCAGATATGGTTGGATCTATGTACATATGATACTTAAACCATAAATACAACTTTTTTATCTATTTATCAATTATCCCAAATATAAATAGACATTTACATATCATATATTCCATACCTCTACAAAGTTGTTTTAATGAAATTCTGAATATAATATTTTTTATTAAAGTAAATGTGTATACTGTAACTAAAATAGAGGGGAATTCACTCTTAGCTAAGTATTGTAATAATATACTTTGGGTTCAGTAAGGAAAATATAATCTCTTCTAGGCATTTCAAACAGGATAATATTTGATCAGAAAAATAGGTGTTTACAAAATAAGGTGGAGGAGTTAAAGTCAGAAGTGGAGGAAAGGTGCTTTGAGCTGTCAGTTTTGTCACCCCTCACTAGTTCTTAGGACACCAGTAAGTTATTTTTGCCACCTTACTTACTGTCACTGCCCAGATCAAGAGCTACAAGTAATCCCACCAATGCAGTTGTCTGCAGCACCAAGGCAAATAATTTGCAAAGGAACTCCTAGTTGTTAAAAAAAATCTGTGGAAACCCATGTGGCTGCTTGTCACTGCTGGAGAAAGATTGATGATTTCTGCTTCTCTTTTGCCTTTTAGAACTTATGTAAAGGGCTCTCACTGAAAAAATGACAATCACATCCCAATACCTGGAGGCAAAACATTCTGGCAAACACATTGGTCTTTCGGAACTCGTGATAATAGGGAGAACAAAGGAGAAAGTAGAAATAAATTCTATTTTGAGTTAAAATAACCTTTATGGCTTCATTAAAAGAATCTGTTCCCTCAAGATTTTATTTTACACTGAGTTTATGAGCACATCTTTTTATTTGCTTCTTAAATGATTGTTCTCTCTTTAAAGTTGTGTCTATACCTAACTAGAGAGAGAGATGGGCTAAAAAATAAAATGAGGTTGATATCAATCATAATTTGAGCAGTCTGAACATGAAGATGGAACTTTAGCAAAATGCACTGTAGAGTACAAGAGTTGAGGAATTGGAAGTTTGAACCTACTACACAGAGGCCAACCACTATAAAGGGTACTAGGTGGGGCAGTGTACAATGTAGTGACTTGTTCTGTGAATCAAATGATGTTCAGTGATCAAAGTATTCCAATCTGTTAGTTAGTACATAACATATTGATAAAAGACAAATTGCCATTTGTCCATACCAATTCAACCATCATCTCAAATGTCTTCCTTGCCAGCCTACACTGACCTCATAGAACCACTCAATCGGTGCTTTAGACTACAACTCTATTCATATTTCCAAAATAGTACTTTCCCCATATCTACTGTATTTCTCTATCCATATATATGTTTCTTTCTTTAGACAAGAACTCTTTGAAGTTAAAGATCATGCCTTTTTAAACTCTTTGGTGAGCTCAGCTTAGAAATAGCAGTATCTAAATTGTGAAATAGTTAACCTATAGCAGAAAACTAACTTCAAGAACTGGACTGACCATCTTGGAGAGAAAAGAAAAGGGAGAAAAAGAGAGGATAAGAGGAATTCATGCTGTGTGCATGTGTGTGTGTGTGGAACAGGGATGTTACAGTTTCAAGTCTTGTGCAAACTATTAGAGCTCATTGCTGACTGGGCAATGGTATTTTATGGGAAATTAAATTGAATTCAATATTAAAGAAACTTTTCTAACTTAAGAAATATATAGTATGTCCTCTCCTGGCCATAATTGGGCACTCCTTCCTCTGTGCTCCTTCATGACACATAACACTTAATTGCCCTTATTGTTTATATCCATCTGTGTTTTATTACATTTTTAAGACCCGTGTGTTTTATGGGCCACATAACTTTTTTTTTTTTTTTTATCTCCTAAACACTTAACACAATGCCTACAGTACACTGGGTGCTCCTCTGACTGTCCATGTTGAGCTTTAGGAGAAAGAAGTGAATGAATTTGGTACAATTTTAATCAGTTTTGAATTTATTCATGTTTTAAACAACACTCCATTGCATAGAAGTGTACACTTTGTAAAAAAATGTAGAAATTGTCAATCCATGGGGTGGTGATATTACCATGTTAAAATGTCAATTTCCAAGACCATCTGTGTTGGAAACATGGCTAATATTTTTTATTATGAAATCATGGCTTTAGACCTTGGCCACAGGCATCTGACAAACTAAACAGAAGTTCTAATGGACAGTCTAACCCTCTCAAACACCTGTCTCAGACGTGCACATTAGAACATTCTAACTGAGAAAGAGTGAGATTTCATTTTTTAAAACACTGAATTGGACATATATAAGTCACAGGTAAGGTACAATAGGTTGAAGACTTTGGGAAAGATATTTCATGGGAGAAAATAATGTTTTTTTCCCAAAATTCACAGAAAAACAAATAACAATTTGAGAATAAGCACACATACATGCACACATGAACTTACACATAGTTTTGAAAACTACATCTTACTTAAAAAAAAACATGTTTGATAAATTTGCAGGAGAGTGTATAAAGTATGTATTTTTACAGAAGGAATCAGGGTAAGACTATGTGTATTTAAGATAATTAGGAGATCAGTTTCAAATAAATTCAAATTTTTCAGCAAATCTCTCTTGTACTTCAGGTGACCTTTACACTGGCAAAACGGAGAATGAGTCTGTAAGCCATTTTGATTCCGTGGTATGAGAGCTCTGATTTCTAAAGAAAGTATAATAAATGCACTTTTTGATGCCATTAATGTTGCATTTACATATTTATGCTAATATTTGTTTTTCATAATTACATAAAAAATATGCAGAACTGACAGTGTTTTTTAAACTAAGAATGCCATTCCCAAACTATTCTTTGTTACATATATATGTATTTATACATACTACAAATATATTACTAATAGCATGCTATGCATATATTATATTAATATAATAGTATATAAGTATATATAAACAAATATATAAATATATTTCTTTCTGCATATGGAAAAGCCTTGGTAATGTGACTTCCTGGACATTTAGAGAACCCACATATTGAACTCCACAATGTTCCCCATGATTCTCTATCTTTGATACGGCTTTAAATATTACATCTCTATTTAACCTGTTCTCCTAACTACACCTGTTCTATTATTTCTTTCTCTGTCTGCCTTTCTCTTTCAACTTCTCTGCTTCAGATTGGAGAAACTCCTAAAAGTGGATTTGAGGGCAGACCCCAAATCTAACATACAGCTTCAAACTACCTAAACCAATGTATGTTTGAAAGGACAAAAACCAACAAAGACAGTAACAAGAAAGAAAAATACTTGGGCTTGCCTTCTTTTTCCCCATTACTATATATCATATCATCTAATATACTTCACAGATGGGAAAGTAGGAGAAGCTTCTAATATTTGTAATTCCTAAGAGCTTCTTTTTAAGTCATTGTAGTTTCCTTTTTGAGCAATAGATAATTATGTAACATGACATACTCAAGTTCCTGGCCCTGTATTTAACATTAAAAACAAATTTAAAATTCTACCAAGGAAATTTTAATTACTGATTTTTTTTTTATTGACAACAGACTTATCATGCACGCCATGATTCTATGGCATTTATAACACCCACATAGATTTATGAGATGAGAAAATAATTCTTGTTAGATTTGACGAGAAGACAACTAAGTAGTGTCACAGTTAGTGCAAATCCATCAAGCAGTGTACGCTAGTGTTTGGGGAAGTCAAGGAGAACAATGTGACAGCACAGGGAGTAAGGGGAAGAGGACTGGAAGTGATGTCAGAGGGGTAGTCTTGGGCAATGTAAAAGAGGCTTGGTAGGTCTTTGTAAGTATTTGGAATTTTAAGTGTAATTGGAAGTCATGAGAAAGGTGAGAGAGAATTTTATGATCACTTTAATTAAGATTAATTGTAGAAAAATGCCTTCCAAACATTACTTTAACATAAGATATAAATATATATATATAGATATCTTATCTATAGATATATTAAAATACATTTTCTAACATTTTTATTCATTTCACATCTGAACATTATGTGAAATATGGAGAAAATGTGTTGATATATTAGCTTCAAGGGCAAAGGCAACCAAGCATCCTTTAAGATGAGTTATTGCTGGTCTTTTAAAAGTTGCAGCATCCTATTGATACTTTGTCCTAGGGTGACATTTTAAACCTCTCTGATAAAATGTGGCTGTATATATTTCGGTTAAAATAATTAAAATTAGTTTAATTTGATATGTTCATGCCTATAAAAATCAACTTTTATATAAATAATAACACTAATGTGTATTCTTGAAGAAACAGAGTATCATAGAGGTTGAAGGGATTGCCCTGGGTCTTAAGCTAGCTTGTGGAAAAAAACAGACATGAGCTCTCGTTTTATTACCCCAGTGGCCAGGAGTCTTTTCATTTCATCAGCCCTCTTGAAATACTATTATTGTGAATTTCTACACAGTCCTGCCTATGGTAGAGTGTTTGGGTTCCACATAAGTTAAGTGAAAAAAACCTTCTTGACCGTATTTCTGCCTGAGATTCTTTATTTAAATGTAATGAAAATATTCCATTTTTAAAAAAAAATTGTGACAGACAATGAAAAGTGGTTACTGTACAATAATGTGGAACGGAAGAGATCTTGGGGCAAGTGAAATGAACAACCACCAACCATACCAAAGGTCAGTCTTCATCTAAAGAAGGTGATGTTGTGTATATGGTGGGGTTGGAAGGGAGTCCTCTATTATGAGCTCCTTCCGGAAAACCAAACAGTTAATTCCAACAAGTATTGCTCCCGATTAGACCAACTGAAAGCAGCACTCGATGAAAAGCATCCGGAATTAGTCAACAGAAAATGCATAATCTTCCATCAGGATAATGCAAGACCACATGCTTCTTTGATGATGGCAAAAACTGTTATAGTTTGGCTAGGAAGTTCTGATTCATTCGCTGTATTCACCAGACATTGCACCTTCGGATTTCCATTGATTTCAGTCTTTACAAGATTCTCTTAATGGAAAAAAATTTCAATTCCCTGGAAGACTGTAAAAGGCACCTGGAACAGTTCTTTGCTCAAAAGGTTTTGGAAAGATGGAATTATGAAATTGCCTGAAAATGGCAGAAGCTAGTGGAACAAAACGGTGAATACGCTGTCCAAAAAGTTCATGGTGAAAATGAAAAATGTGTCCTTTAGATTTACCTAAAAACCAAAGGAATTTTTTGGCCAACTTGTACATAAGAAGACAACAAGGGGAGACCCTGAAGACAAGGAAGAAATAACATGTTACTATAGTAGTTATATTGTCAGAGATAACTATGTATTCTTTGAACCACAAAATTTCATGAAGTGGTCTCAAATGTGAATGCTGAGAGCACATTATGAGTTTGGAGGATTTCTAAAATATCTGAGAAAATACTCTGGAGAGACATTATGGAGTGGGAAGTATGTAGTTTAACAATTTGAACAAGTGAAAATTCCCTGAGATTAAGACTCAGGAAGTTTCTTCAATGAAATTTTATTGTTGCTATTGTTGCTTATACCTACACTGTTTCTTATATTATAAAAAGAACACCAATTAAAAAAGAGTATGAGAAATATATAGATGAATTATTTTTCTTATTGCTGTTTTATGTCATTCCTTTATTTGTTGGTGACATTACTGACTGATCAGTTTCCCTTAGTGAAAAACAAATAAAAATTTTAAAAATATCCTTACCATAATAACATGACCAAGAATGTTCCTTCATGTATTTTTCAAATTTATTTTAATTCCCTTAATTCCCTATGTCATATGAAGTACAATGATCTCACAAAATCAGACCTTACCAATACAGTGAAATTTGTCTCTGTGCCCCTATTGCTCATCCATCATTCTTGATGCACTCAGATTTGTCTTTTGACTTTGTACTTGCCTCTTATTCATCATATTTAATGATGCACAAAAAAATTGTGCAATAAAACTCATCATAGCTGTCATTTATCTATGTCCAACTCTCATTGTTATCTATTAGAAATGCATGTTTTAAGCTTCTCCATATCTATGTATATTTCTCCTCATTATTTACTATTGTTTTGCTCTCATCCTCTTTCCTTTGTTTGTTCATTCCTTCCTTTCTTACCCTTTGTCTAAGATCCCCATTTGGAGCTATTTCGACAAGATATCCTTTAATCACTGACATTCATTTATTGAATGCTGCATCTTCGTCACAGTAGGTATTTTGCAGTTACTATTCATGACACATTCTTTGTATTAATCTTAAAGTACAGTCTTTTGAAAAGATGAGTGGTCTTCAAGCATCTTCACCATCCTGATAAAACTTAGCTTTAAGAAGACTGCATGTGCCAATGCCAAATAAAATACTAAGTACCCACTAAGCATTTTTACCAGTCACTCACTCGCTCCAGAAAAACCAAGGCAAACAGAAAAATGGCACCAAAAAGCAGTCTCAGAGAAGAGAAGGAAAATGCTAGAGAGGTGCTGTTTTTTGCTGTGCTAATTACATGAAAACTTTAACACAGTACTACTTAGAAAAAAAATCCTTGGAAAAATGAAGCTGTATGTAATATCTTTCTTTACATGCAAGACTGAGAATTGAGAGAATTGTCCAGAAAACTAGGTCCAACAACTATTTCAGTAGAAACTCGATGATAATGAGGCAAATTTATAGGTGAAATTGTGATTTACCCTTGCTTTTCTTATCTGAACATTTCTTTCAAATCTCTTTTTCACAGTATAGTAGTGGGCAAAATCTCAGCATGAAAGAGTCATTTTAAGTCCATTTTCAAGTAGACTGGATGAACATAGAATCAAATTTGGCTTAGGTGTCATTCTTCCTGCCCTAGAAAGGAAAGTTGCTTTGTAGTCTTTGATTTTGTGCCTCTAAGTTCTTGGTTAATATTTCGCTTCTCCAAGGAGAGAGAATTTTTAACCACAAGGGGCTTGAACTAATTTTTTTTTATATTTCAAAGTGCTCACCACTCTTCCTGGTTTTAATTATACTTATGTCAATTTGTTATGTTTACTCTATAATTACAATAACTGCTCTGCATTTATTTTTCGTACAGTTCGGAGAGGAGTTGAAAAGGTATATACTGTATGTTAATGATGCCATGAAAGCACATAGAATCAGTGTGTATTTGTTCAGTAGAATTACACACTAAGAAACCTCTCAGGAATGGAAACAAAGGTAAGAAATGTGCTCCTAAACTTGAATTATGAAATCAAATATGAATATTGCATAGCATGAAAGGAAATCTGATTTACAATGTAGGTTCAGAGTAGAGTGTGCTCTTCCTTACCTATATTGTGGCTCAAGTAGGCTGGTTACCTAACATTTAAAAATCAGTGGTATCTTGAATAAGGTAGGTCTTGAGAGTATTTTGCTTCTTGGAAACAGAGGTATAGGCAGATTGTCTCATGTAATGGTCCTCAGCTTCCTTAGCACATTGGTCAGAGTGTGACCCTAAGGACTAAAAAGAAATATTAAATTCACTTACTTCTCTTTCTGCAAGATGTAGAAGACATTAAGAGTCTTTAGATACTCTAAACTGAAAAGAGAAAATATATGTCTAAACTCACAACGGTTCTATGGGTAATTAGAGCAAGTAAATGTATGTAGGATTTGGAAATCAATTGCTCTAGGTTACATCTTGATTATTCTGTTGACTTACGTGTGTGACCTTGTGTATGTTACTGCACATTTCTGAACTTCAATGTTCTAAGCTGTATAATATGGTCATGACAGAATTATAACAAGAATTAAGTCAATATATATGAAGTTAATCACATACATTGTGAAAACTGGGCAGACATATTGCTGACATATTTTAATTCTTAATTCCTATTAAAATATCTATAAATGAGATCATTAATCTCATTCTTTAAAAACCTTAAAAACAGAATTATTCTTGTTTACTGTAATAAAAACAAAGACTTCATTTTTGATGTTTGACCACTAACATCTTTCAAGCTCCCTCCTTCTCCTTTACCTTTTACTTCACAACTGAGCAAAATTGTGAGAAAGCTGCCTGCTCCCTCTCTTGGTGCTGGTGGGAAGTTCAAACCGTGCATGTCCCAGTCAGGACAGGGGACATTTACTCTTGCCCCACCTCCTAACCATAAGTAAAACTAGAGTCATCCTTCCCCAGTGATGTTTCTGGTTTCACTTCAGACCAAACTTGAGCCCTTCTCCTTGGGAATCTTTAAATGTTTACTGTGTAAATAATAAGCTTTCTTTCATACCTATTGGCACCTATGTGTCATTCATCCCAACATTCACATAAATTCTTGGGGTGGGGGTGAGGGCATGGAGGTTAGGTGGCTGCCCAACATCCAGCACTAGGTACCCAAATAAAACATGTGATCTGTGTAGCCAGCACAGTAAGTTGTTCCCCATAGTATTCCTTAGGACTGAAATGCCAAACTATCTTGGTTTTCTCCTGTATTAAAATGGTTTATTTTCAGGTGCTCAAGGAGATTGATATAGAAATAGGAATTAGAAATACCTTGTTATTCTTACTCCAAAGGGAGGTGCTAGAAAAGTTGCTAACTGAATATTCCTCACCTACTAGGACTTTGATTAGTATCTACACATTGATGATTCAGAAATGGGAACCGGATATGTTACAGCAGACTAATAATTATGCTAGGCTAAATATTATGCTTGTCATGAAGATAATAATGGTGAACAAGACTAAGGCTCTACACTTTCATGTTCCATATGGTCTAGTAGGGTAGATAGAATAATAAATGGTTAAAATAATGGATGATATATGCTATACTAGGGTTATTATGGTATGCCTTGAACAATCATATCAGGGGACTCTCACATAATCTAGAAATAATGAGTAGATTAAGAAAAGGTGTAGACTACAATTAGGTGATAAAGCTAGAGGCAGTGGGATAGACTACTCCAAAAGAGGGAATGAGGTTTGCAAATACCTTGAGGCAATAAAGGGCATAGAATATCCATATGTCCATACTTAGGACAATCTAAATTTCCAGCTGTTATATTGATGTGATTATTAATTATGCCCTCATAAGTGTGTCTCGGATCTGGCAAAAAATATAAATATAGTTAGCCAAACCAGGTGAATTGAAACATAAAGTAGTTTAGTATGAACTTAACCTTAGACATCATTTCTTCTTCTAACCATACTATTTGCTATTCTTTTAAACCTAGAATAAAGCAAATCAAAAAAATGTTCTGCTTAAATAAGAGTCATGATTGCAAATAAAATTTACTATACATCCAACAAGCTTCTCTTAATCATAGATAACTTCTTATTTCTACAGAATGAACATATTCCCTGGCATGGCCCCTATAAATCTCATCAAAAATAATTTTTATAATATTTCTAACTCACTGCCAAATAGAAAGAAAGAAAAAGAAAGGAAAAAAATCAAAATGAAAGAAAGAAAGAAAAAGAAAAAGAAGAAAAGAAAGAGAAGGAAAGAAAGAAAGAAAAGGAAGGAAGAAAAAAGAAAGGAAAGAAGGAAGGGAAAAACAAAGAAAGATAACCACAAAGGCTGTTACAGTATTTCACTGTATGCCTGGTGACTGAGGAGATAACTTAAAAGAAGTTTGTCTTTTATTTCTGCATCTCTAATGAAGGAGGAAAGGATCTTGAGAAATTCGATTTCTGCCCTTAGACTTTTAGCTTGTTCTGTTTTATTATGACCAAAGCAGGATGGAGCTGTTTCTTGAGAGAAACTTCAGTTTAGAGAAAATTCAGGAATAAGGAAAATGCTGTATGTTCCCATGAAAAAAATAAGTCAGATTTATATCTGATCTTTTGGCCTAAGTTAATGTTTAATCAGAGATGTTATATAAAGTTCATTTATTAACATATCTAAACTAGGTAACATATTTCAAAGAGTATATAAATGGATGGATAAAACACATGTAGCAACACTTAATGTCTCAGAGATTATATGTACCCTTTAGCCTGTAAAACTGGATGAGAAAATTTGTGCTTATTAAATATACCTGTATGCAATTTAAAACCCTTTTAGGAAGCGTTAGAATATAAAGGTGAAATGAATAAGCAATTCTGTCAAAATGATTTGACATTAGCATCTACAATGATACTAATAAGAAAAGAGGATTAGAAAGACATTAGAAAACTAACTCACAAAGAGCAAAATGAAAGGCTATTTGAATATCAGTCATTTTTTCATGTTTATGTTCCATGGATGAATATAGATATGATTGAATGTGACTGATGGAACTTACAGAGTGTAGAGATTTTAAGAACCAAATATTTGGCTGGATGTGTTTAGAAACATGTAAAACGGAACCCAGGTGGTCAGAGAATAGCATGATATGGATAGCTATATAAGAAATAAATTAATGAAATGATATTTTCATGTTCAAAAGCAAATATTGTTAAGGTAAAACATTTAAGAAATAAGAAAATTAAATGAGTGGAATACTTATTATATGCTATGCATCTTAAATAAATTCATTTCAGTTAGGCCTCATAGCAACCTTACAAGTTGAGCTGAATATCTTACAATGGTAGTTTTGCCTAATATGTCCCATTGATGTTTTATTTGTCAGGAAGAATATTTTAACAAAATTTTGGAATTTAAGTTCCTTTGGGTGGGGCATTTGCTCTTCAGTTTTAATACAGACAGCCCCCTCTTTTCACACTTTTGGCCCTCACTCACTTAGCCCCCAAAGACCTTCACTGTGGTAAGAATTAGTACCTTGATATAAGAGGAACAGAAGCTGAGGCTCAGAGAATTAAAATATCTTTCTCAAATTTAAACAGCTAGCACCAGACATAAAAGGAATCCAGGCAAAAATTCAAGGACCCTCTACATTCAGCATTTTTTCCCTATATTTTCATCTTTACTTCCATAGTAGGAAGTATTATGGCTCTCCAAAATTCTCACATCCTAATCCCTAGAATGAGTGAATACGTTACTTTGGCAGAAGGAAGTCAGGTTGCAGATGGAATTAAGCTGTTAATCAACTGACCTTAAAATAGGGTGAGGATCCTGTATTATTCAAGTGGTCCAATTGAGTTGCAAGTCCTTAAAAGTGGAGAACGCTTCTTGCTGGGTCAGAGAGATGAGATAGAAAAAGAAGGAGAGATCCAGTGTGAAAGGAACCAGACCTGCACTTGCTAGTGTTGAAGATGGAGGGAGACACCATGAGACAAGGAATGTGGGTGGCCTCTAGAAGTGGGAAGCAGTTGACAGAAAGAAACAAAGATTTCAGTCCTACAATCCCAAAGAACTGAATCCTGCCAACAACGCAAGCCATCAGAAAATTGATTCTCCCCCGAGAACCTCCAAAAAGGAACAGAGGCCCTCTAATACCTTGGTTTTAGCATTGTGAGACCTGGGTTGGGCTTTTTACCTACAGAATTATAAGATACTAATTTTTTTGTTTGTTTAAGATGCTAAATTTGTGGTAATTTGTTATGGCAATACAAAATTAATATAACCACAAAGGGAAAAGATTATGAATCTGATTTCAGGGCATCAATTAGACCAAGACTGAAAGTGGGTGGTGCCATTGCCTTAAAATCTTAAAACAGGCTCTCTTTCTCACTCTTTCTATGCCTGGGACGGGGAGGAGGTGTTCGGGGTGTCTGGGAGGTATAGCACAAGATCCTTCCTGTGGCTGCTTTGCTCTTTCTCTCACTTAGCTGGACCCGGGACTACTCCAGCTATAGCTGCAACCTGAGGGAAAGTGCACTCATGTGGACAAGTAAACTCCATTCTCTCTCTTTTTGATAATGGGATGCTTGTGCATGTCCGACTTTCACTTGGATGGGTAGTGGGAGGGGTACAAAATTAGGTTCCCTTGTTTTTGAGACCTAAAATTATTTAGATTTTACTACATAACATTTGTAAACAATGACATGCCTAGCTACCAAAATCTTCTGCTTGTGGTTTTGGGGCCAAAACTAATAATACAATTTATTACTACTAAAAAAGGACTAATAATAAAATTTTATTTTTTTCCATCTGAAATTTTTTTGTGTGTTCAACTTAGCTATGAAACTTTGTGGTTGTCTTGGCTGATGCAGATTTTGAATACTTCTGGGTTCCCTGACCCTTATCTTAATTTCTAACAGATTTGCACATTGGTGTCTCTGGATTCTCCCATCCCGTGTTTGTGTAACAATACAATTCCTCCTAGCCCACTACATGATCCCCCGTGTAAAACTGACAAGTTGGATAATTACTACTCACAGCTCAGTATTCTGAATATAATATGGCTATTCCAGAAATAGGGGAGCTTCTATAGAGTCATAGAACATAGGGCATAAAGGCAGATTTATTTCTAGCGTTTACTGACATGGTGAGAACACTTGTTAGCATTTAACGAGAAAACAACTAAATCACATGTCTTAATAGTACATCCTGATTTATTTTATAGTAATTATCTCAAAGTAAGAATCATTTTCTAATAATAAAAAGCAATTGATGATTTAACCTTAATATAATCTCATTTTAAGTGATTTCATTGTTATAGGAAAAACTTCTGCTATAATGAACATGTGAAGATAAAGGAAATCTGGCAAAGACATGTGCCATTTTTCCAATTGTTTAGGATGTAAAATTCTGCATTAGAAAGGGAAAGACATTCCCTTTAGGTGGGCTATATTTCTGGGAGGGCCTAGTTCCAGTTACCTGAAAGGTGGACTATATGGTCAGGTCCTTGGGAAAAAGGTGATGGTGTTTGTCTCCAGATGAACTATTATTTGTGCCTGAAAGTTCAGTAGACTTTCTAAAGACTCTTGTATCTCTAGTCCTCATTTAAAAATATACTAACTAAAATAGAATTTCATTTGGTTCAGTACAATTACCCCCTCCAAATGCCACTGAATCCACAGATGCATTTGAGGCTAACACTGAGATCCTCCATTTATTAAGGGGATAACTCAGGGGGACTCTCCTAAGCCAGTGGCTCATTGTGCCAGTCAACTCTGAGCTAGAGAATTATGATTTTGAATTTGTTTGTTTATTTATTTTTATTTTTGGCTGCGTCAGGTCTTCATTGTGACATGCAGGATCTTCACTGCAGCATGTTGGATTTTTTTTGTTGTTGTTGCATCTCATAGGTTTCTCTTTAGTTGTGACATGTGGGTTTTCTCTCTCTAGTTTTGGCTTGCAGGCTCCAGAGCATATGGGCTCTGTAGTTTGCGGCATGCAGGCTCTCTAGTTGAGGCACAAGGGCTCAGTAGTTGTGGCAAGTGGGTTTAGTTGCCCCACGTCATGTGGGATCTTAGTTCCCCGACCAGGGATCGAACCAGAGTCCCCTGCATTGGAAGATGGATTCTTTACCACTGGACCACCAGGGACGTCCCTTGAATTTTTACTATCATGTTTTGTAATAAACTTATTCAGGAGTACTTCTGTGTACTGAGTTCCCACTATGTGCCATGGACTACAACTTTTTTACATCTATTGCCTTTCTAATTCTTTTTACCAGTCCAGTAGTTAGACACTGTCATTCCCATTTTCAGGGGAAGGACACTGAGATACAGTGAGATTATGAGACAACTTTCAAGATCGTCTAGAAAGTTAAGTAACAGTCTGAGTTTTAAATCCAAGAATGTCTGTCACTTAACTCCATTTTTTAAGTGATCTATAGTGTCCAACATGCAAGATTCTAAAGGAAAGGGGTAGAGTCATAATACTGGCAAAGAAATAAATCTCTCTAATCAGAATTGTGTCTAGTTTTTTCCTTTTAATTTCTCTATGTTTAGTCTTCTGCAGATAGCTTTCTCAATTGGAGATGGAGATAATCTCCTGTGGGGAATTATCTAAAGAAAATATCCAGAAAGAAAGTATTTCAGAAAACTTAAATTGATAATTAAAACACCACCATGATAGTTTCCAAGTTTTGAGGGAAACTTTCCCTCCACTTAGACCAGCTGAGCAGTCCCTGCTCTGTGTTTCCCCCGTGGAAAATGCACTATATGATTATTATCTATCTATCCACCAGCCTTTCTCCATGAGAGTATGAGATAGTTGGGGGCAGGCACTGTGTGTTTCTTAACATCACAAGGAACATTAAGTGCTCAAAAATATGTTTTAGAAGGTGAAATTAATTTCAGTGATGCAAGGCCCTCACCCAATACAAGCCCACTTCTAGGATGTCAGAGAGCTAAATATTTCTCAGCAATAAAGGACCCCAAAGACTTCATACCAAACCTGTGAAATATAATGGATCTTCTTTATTTTTTTCCATTTTCTAATTTCAAGATAATATCTTATTTAATTGATCTCTGCATTTCAAGTATATTCTTAGGCATGATGTTTAAAGAGAAGTAGGAGTTTTCAAAGGCTTATTCTTATCAGTACATTAAGGTAGTGTTCACATCCTCTGTCATATTTATTTTTCTGTTGCTTTCAACAATGTCATGCCCATAGATATATTTTTCTTTCACTTCCCTTCTTCTATTAAGCAGCTCCTACTGCTACGAAAAAATAAAATTCTGCATCTCTGCCTCTTTCTCTACCTCCCTCTCTCTCTCTCTCTTTCTCTCCCCTCCCTTTCTGCCTGCCTCTCTGTCTCTGCCTCTCACTGATGCACATACACACACACACACACACACACACACACACACACACAAACACAGTGCATTCCTTGTTTATTCCCCTGGTAAGTGTGGCCATGTCTACAATGGTAAAAAATTACATAAGAGAAACTGTGTTATCTGGGATTGAAATTTGTGATGAAAAAATTGTTGAGTATAGGAGAAAGACACTTCAGGAAGAGCAGCAAAAGGGTAGAGCAAAGGGAAAGACTAAATCTAGGGTCTCTAAAACTAGCCATGAGTCTAGAAAAAACAAACTTAGCTATAAAATGAATTGTTTTCCATACTTTTATTTCCTAAGATCATGAAAATATATGTGATACATATCCTATCTAAACTGTTTTTTCCAAATTATCCACTATAATTGTACACCGCTTTATATGATACTGATATTGTCCTAGTTAATTTTACATAAACATTACACCTGTCTCTCTCTAAAGGTAATATTTATTACAGCAACTGAAAGGCATAATTTGATAGAAAACATAAACAAAGTAAATAATTAGCTGATTTACAACTTGCTTTAGAGAACATCTTCACTTATTAAAATAATTAATGAAATTGAATTCAAGATAAAAACCTCAGCTTAATTTGAACTTGTCCTTGAAGCTACTGTCTGACCCATTTGACACATTACCTATTAAAATATTCATAAGAAAAGAGAAATTTTAAGCTTTGTGTTTAAGGTGACTGTTTTTTTTAGTTGACTTTAATTTTTTAAACTTCCCTTCTTTTTTATATTCCTTTCCCTAGATAAAAACATTTTGAACATATCAATCCAAATTACTTTAATTTACTTTATTTGAGAATGTATGTTTCTTTAACAACAGATTTGCAAGACCTCAGTGTATCTCTGCTTTTTGGACTCCTCTTCAAGCAGTGTCTAAATCATTTTCTTTCTTTTCTGTTATTCAAAAAATATGTAAACATTAAAATATAGCCATTTCCTATTAGGTAATGCAGTTTGCTTTAAAATAATAATACTCCCCTTAAGACAAAAGATTATGAACATTAAAGAAAATATGATTACAACTGAAATGTGGTCCAAATTTCCCTTTTTCTCAAAATAAGTTTGACCATTAATTTGAGCTTCTGTAAAATAGGGATGCTTACTGATTTATGATATAAGTATGCACATTAGTAGTAGGAATATTTCTCCCTATTATAAAAGATGATTTAACACCGTTTTATGGGCCCAAAGGAAAGGAGAACAAAAATATTCTATATTTCCTTTAAGTAAACATAATCATGTTTTTCTGTAAGAAAATTTCTTAGAATCTGTGTACCTCTGTAATCATCAGAAACTTGCTTATTATATACCAAGATGTCATGCAGGGAAAATTTAAGTACAGAATAATTCCTACCATGGCACTGCTTAAAATGTGTAAGTTTGGGAATATGGACTTGGAGCAGGCCTCCACAGCTACCTGCTCTGTCTTATTTACACTTACATATTTCATTCTAACTTATTTTTTCAAACAAAATCAAGCATGTTTTTACTGAAAAATGAAAGAAAATGGAGAACAAATCTTTTGTTTCCCTCATATGAACTCCTACTTCCCTACTTGCAATGGTGCTCATAACCTCAAGGAGGCTTCAGTTTCTGTACCCTTAATGGAATAGTAGAGTACTTGTATATCAATTTTGGCTACCTTGGCTCCTCTGAAAATCTTGTATACAAACTCTTGACATCTTTTGGTTCCAGAGGGACAACAATTTCCCTAGTAACAGTCATAGCAGACAAACACAACACGAGTTCCTATAGCCCATGGTCTCCTACTCCACAAGGAAACTGGAATTCACCAGGGGAAGTCCATGGCATTCCCAGAGTAAATTTAGTTTGACCTACAAATTGTAAGTTACTATAAATGACATGTATTGTTCTTCCTTCCTGCTAAAATTGTATTTCATGTCACTGTCATCTTTTTAAGCAATAAAATTAAATTAGACAAGAAGTCTTATCTCACCACTTTGGTAATGGAGACTACATCTCTTTGTTCAACAACCTTGTAGGAATCCTGATATTGGTATTAATATTAAACCCTGTGATCTTTCCTAGGAACATAAATTACCCTGCAAAGGATCTCTTTCTTCTACTCCATATAGTAAGCTGAACCCAACAAAGGCCCAATGAGAGAGTTAAGACTGTTTTCCAAGTAGAGGTCTCAGGGTCAAGTTTAACCAAGACTCTTAACACCTTTTCATACAAATATTTATCTTTCTAAATTTTTTGTAGGTTTCATCCAGCAATACCTATAGGTAAACTGGAAAACATTCTGACATGCTGCAACCATAAAATAATTTTAAATTTAGGTCAATTTAACGCTTTTATTAGGTGACTTCTATGCTTCAGTTTCCATGTCAGGAGCAGTGTTTAAATAGCTGTCTAGGACACAATCCCCACACTCCCCAACCCCGTCTGGCAGGGTAGATATGTAAATAGATTATATTATAGAGAGATAATGACAGTAGTACTAAATGTATCATCAAATCTATTTCTTTAATTCAACCTGGAGTTATTAAGTGCAAAATTTATTTCCAATAAATTGAATTAGAACACACCTTATTTATTGTTCAATGCTTACCAATTATAGGGTGAACAAAACCCTTCTGCTTTTAGTAAGAATAGTATTTTACTTACCATGAAACTCCTTTAAATGATCTACCTAGCCAAGGCAAACACACACTAAGAACTGCTCACAGAAATTCCCTGGCCCTCTTCCTAATTCTTCTGTATCTTTCACCATTGGCTCTATTTGTTTTAATAATTTGGACACGCTGTTCTGACTTGACTCTTGGCCCATAGTCTAATGAACATTTTGGTTGTTGTTCTTTGTTCTCTGTATTACAGGTGCAGATATAAACTCTTCCTTCCCTTCTCCATGGATACTATAAAGTCCATGGGAAGGAGCAGTACTCTCAGTGGTGTGTTGGTATATATTAAACATCTGACTTTTTAAACATTTACTCTGGGAAAGTAAAACAAATAAATAAACAAACCAGAGTTAGAATATTTGTTGATTTCCATGCTGTAAAACTCTCACTGTGATTGATATCAAGCCATCAGGATGATATCACTGAACACAGTGTTGAGAAGTTCTTAATTCAGGAACAAGAAAAAGCTGACTCTAGCACATCACTGAATATTTCCTTTGTAATACAATTTTGATATGGTCCTTAAGTATAAATGTCAAGTACATAACTGAAGACTAAGAATTTGTGACACTTGGTAGTGAAAATTATAAAAAGATCAACTACAGTAAGGAAAGAAACAAAGTTAAGACACAGAAAAGGAACAGCCATTCCTGGGCAATGTAGAAATGGTAGAATTCAGAATTAAATACATCAGAGACTGTTCTGATTTCACCAGAGTGAAATTATTCCTCTCTTTCACATAAACTTTGCTTAACATATGTAACATTTAATGTGAACATTATAACCATTCACAAATATATATATATATTTTTTTTCATCAAAGTATCCATCAAAGAAGGATGCTACTTCTAGGCTCTCCTGAGTTTAACTGTGGCAATGTATCATTCTTAGGCCAAACAATGCAAACAGAAATGACATGTAGGAAGTATCCATTAAAGAATATTTTGGCTTTGACTATCACTGTCTGAAGCATTGCTTCTTGGTAGTAATGAAGCTATATGTTTTGGTCCTGTACTTTTAACGTGAGCAGGGCAGTTATAGAAGAGTGATTGTGACTATATTACAAAACTGGGGAACATGTTCAACCTAAATTCACCTCACTTCCTGTATCAAATAAGAAGCCCAAGATTGAAAAATGTTTCTAGGTGATTCTGATCTTGTCCTCTCTATCCTTTACTGTAAAACACTGGGGTAAGGATTACGGATATCTTCACTCTATTACTCCTTATGACATTTTAAGCTAATTATTTAAATTCTCAGACCTATAATATCTTCATCAAAAACATAGATAATGCCTCTGTCTTGATGGTGTTGTGAGGAAGAATTAAAGTAAGTATGTAAAATACCTGAAACACATATTTTTTCTGATTATTTCTTAGAGTATAAAAGCTATTCTAGAATTTTTAAATACGTTAAAACAAATTATTTTACCTTATTCAAAATGTCTGTAATTTTATATATTTGAATCATGTGGACTTTCAGATTTCACCTTTCCATGAGGAGTTCCCAAACTCCAATCTATGCATCATTATGCCTTGTACTTGCATATTTTAAAGTTTACATTAATAATTATTATCTCATTGCACTGTAACACAATCTTATCGATTAATTTGCAAAAGTTATTCACAATTAATTGACAAGAAAATTAATATTCAAGCAAACTACCTGACTGCCCAAGGGCCATGATAATATATCCAAGGTTTCTTCTTTACTGTTCTTTCCATAAGTCCATGGTGGCTACAAGTTGATGATCAGATAAATGAAAGATGGACATGAAACATCTCTTAACTGTAAATTTAAAAATAGTTGATACTCAGCAACAACTACATATTAATAGAAAAAATTATTACTACCACAGTGCCTTGAATTAGCCTGGAAATTTCACACCCACCTAACAATAGAATAGGTATATCTTTCTTTGGTGGCAAAAACTGCACTTTCATGTTGGATTGTTTTCTCTATTTTGCTAGAAAGGACAAACTATAGGTTGCAACGTCTATTTTTTCAAATTTGGTACTTTTCAGTTCGTCATTCCTGATGGTTGTTCATATTTGGTGGCTGTATATTCTGATAATTTGCTATCAAGAAGAGGTTTCAATATATTGTGCATCACCTGAGTCATGCAATATATGTATGTGTGTCTATATGTATACACATACACAAAACTGTGAAGTGGTTTATTGTAAAGGCTCATTGATTCAGATTGGGGAATCCTTCAACAATCAGCTCAAATACTATCATCTCTATGAGAACTACTGATTAAGTCTCTTCCTATTAAGAATAGAAATTACACATCTTTTCTGCTCCTATAGCACCTCACACATGTCTCTGTTAGAGCACTGTCCACCCCACACTGAAATTACTTTTGTGCCTGTGCCTATTGGTCCTTCCCAATTATCTTGCAATGCACTGGGAGCAGGAAGTATGTATGTATGTATGTGTATATATATATATGTGTGTGTATATATATATATATATATATATATATATATATATATATATAAATTACCATCTAATGTTATCCTGGGCTAATAGTGGTGTTAATGCCAATTGTTTAAGAGTAGAATGAATAATTACTGAAGTCATGGGATCAAGAAAGATAGGACCTACAAACTACATATCCTTCCTTCATGTTTCATGCTCATCCTGGCTGCTCAAACATCAAAACCCAGTAAATCACCTCTAATGTATGTTCTTATTTTAAAGCTTATGCCCACTAAGGAAAAAAAAAGATACATAATTGCTGGGGTAAAATGATAAAGTGAAAATCAAAGAATGTAATTTTATTTTGATATTGTTAATCATACATTAACATATATTGTATGTGTGTGAGTGTGTGTGTATATATATATATATATATATATATATATATATATATATAATGTGCTCTTCATAGCAGAATAGACCCAAGTATTTATTAGAGAAGATTCCTCATTGTTATCTTACTAATTTTTTCAAAATGTTAGGGAGCAAACTTGGGAGAGAAACTGAAACATTCACTACATAGATATCAAAATATAAGTACAAGTTTAATAATAATCATAAGAAAAATTAAGATTAAAATTAAACATTTATTTGGATTTATGAGTAAAGACCCTGCATCTAGCTAGCTCCCATGGATGTCAGCCCTTGCATACAGCTAATCAAATTCATTTTTCATAACCTATCTTGTTTATCTACCAAGCATTCATGATTCACACAATCTTCGTAAAAATGACAACTTTCCAACTCTCAACTTTCACATGTATTCTCATGTCTGCATTCTAGCATTCACTCACAACCATGAATAATTAAATATACACACACAAAGAAAAGAAACCTATATTTAGTTAACCATATAGATCAATGCACAGATAAATGAACTTGCAAGAGAAACTTGTAGTGATATATGGATATCTTTTCATAGTGAGGTATATTGATCAATTAGACATGTAGCTACATTTACAAACGTAGAATCATAAATATATGTAAATAAATTAGGTAAGATAATGTGGAAGGAGAAAAGTGAGCTGAGTGAATAGGTAGATTGATTAGGAAATAAGAAATAGGACTTTCTAAAAAAAGTCAAATAGTCTGTATATGAGAGAATTGAAATAAGGGTGGAACAGCAGCTTAGTGGCCCATGAAGGGAATGGATACTGCAGTACTAAGATCTTAAAATAAGAGCAGGAAAATATTAGTGGAATACATTTGATTGCTCATGCCAGGAACAATTCAGGCTAAGGAATGTGTTCTTGGGGTTATTAAGTTGGAAATGGAGGAAGTAGAGATACTACATACTAAAATATTTATTATCAGTTTTATCTGCTCCAAGTAATATTTGAGGTCTCAATGGGGACAATGAAAGAAACTCATGCTTCCTATTTTCAAGTTTACATTTAAAATACATTTTATATTTTCTGAGTTGCAGCTGGTGAATGGGAGACAGGAGTGACACACATGTAATATATCTACTGTGTTGGATTTCTAAAGGGGTAGTAATGCTGGCTCCTAAAATCCAGTGATATACCAAAAATAAAATGTATTTAAATTATGTTATTGTTAATCAAATGAGATTGGCTTGCTTACGAAAAGGTATATATTTTTTGACTTCCTTGGAAAGGAGAAATAGTCTTCCTTAAAATTTAGTGACTAGTTTTTAACTTTAAATTGTCCCACCTGACTTAATCTAATAGCCGAATACACTTTTGCTGCTTTTTTCCCTTTCCTGGCCATTTCTTCAAATTGAGTCATAATATTTGAACTAAATTCCAATAATTTAATATTAAAGCATCCAAAGATATCAACCAAAGAAATGAAAAAAAATAACATATATTTAAAGTAAATGATTATTTATAGTCATTTAGTCAAAATTACAGTGCATCAACTAGGGAGAGGAGAAAGTTGGTCTTTTTGAAAGATGTTATTCACCTGATTCCACCTTTTTCTAGTGTCTTTTTGCTGCCAAATTCTTTCATACAGATGGACTGTCCCCACAGATTCTACCTTTGCAGTAAGCAAACAAGGCAGGGGTCTTTTTTTTTCCCTATTTACTGCATATCTTTCTGTTTCTCTTCCTATAGGAAATTTAATCATTTTATTAAGAATTAAAAAAAAAAATACTTTCTTTTTAATAAATTTCACCAATATTATGCTAATTTCTGGTTCCTACGACACATTTGTTTTCTTCTCTTATTTCCTTTATTATTTATTTATTTACTTACAAATTTTTTTGAAAAATTTAGAAATAATTTCATAAAAATGTTTTTAATTCCATACACAGACATATCTTAAAATACATCTCACAAAAATTTTCTTGTTCCTGTTTCTTCCTGAGTTAAATGTATTTTAGCCAACTAGTTAATACCAAGAAGATAAACTTATCTTCTCATGTAACATAAAAGTCATAAATTTGAATCATTAATAGAATAAAAAGAAAGACATTAATTTGTTCAATAATAAAATATGAAGCTTCTAACTTAAGGAATTTTCACTGTCTTAAAAAGTAGATCTTAGAAGGCTTCCCTGATGGCACAGTGGTTGAGAGTCCGCCTGCCGATGCAGGGGACACAGGTTCCTGCCCCTGTCCGGGAAGATCCCACAGGCCGCGGAGCGGCTGGGCCCGTGAGCCATGGCCGCTGAGCCTGCGCGTCCGGAGCCTGTGTTCTGCAACAGGAGAGGCCCCAACAGTGAGAGGCCCGCGTACCGCAAAAGAAAAAAAAAAAAAGTAGATCTTGGAGATCTCAACTCAGATATCTAATAAATAGAAGTGTGACAATAAACCTGTTTTTCATAGAAGTTGAAAGTCAAAGGGATAAAAGGACTGAAAGGGAAACTTTACTAGGTGAATACATAAACAATTAAAAAATGGATGTTATTCTTTTCTGCAAATAATTTATCCATAAACAATTTATCTAACTCCTTTACCTAAAAATTTGGATAAACTTATAACACAAACTAAACAGATTTAAAAATTGTCAAATCGCCAAGCTCTTGCTCTTAATTTTTTTCAAATTTTCTTTCACCAATACTTTTGTTCAGGAGTACAAATGTGATTTTAACACTCTCTTATTTTCTCTCTCTCGTTCTCTTTCCATGCTTTTTTTCCCTTCCCCCCTTACTTTCTGTATCATTTATAAATATTTATCTTTCTTTACCAATTTCTGTTATACTAAAATACATTACGCAAAATAAAAACATTTCTCTAAATTAGAGATTATGTAAAAATAAGACATCTTCTGTAACTATTTTGCATACATCTTATTTTTCACTTAGATGTTACCTCCAACCTTTACATTTTTTTTTCCATTTCTGAAGCTCTGCATATATATTTGCTTGAAATGAAACATTTCATAAGCTTTTAATATATAACAGTAAATTAGAAAACAATAAACAGAAAAAAAAGAAGAAAGGAAGGAAAGAAAAAAATGTGTTGCAAATAGTCTTTAAACAAAATATAAACTGTAGGAACAACATCTTTTCAAGCGGCGATGATATTGTTTGCCTGAGTACAGGTTATTGGTAGGCACAACACTTTACATTACTTGAGAATGAATGAGCACATGGCTTCTCTGGTATAGAAGAGCAAGGCATCTCATAGGGAGTACTACATATGAGAGTGTCTGGTGTGTTAAGAGTCAGGAGACCTGAGCTATGGTCCCAATTTGACCATGACTGTGGAGTAAACTCTCCTAGATTTCAGAAGCCTCATCTAAAAACAATGTTAAATTTATTGTCTTGGCAACATGTGTTTAAGAAAACCATGGATATAATCTTTAAAACTATTTCACCTTGTTATCAACGCAAGCTCAGCACCTATTATAGGCTGGACTCACAAACGAGTCTATGCCAGGAGATTTTGCTACTTTTCTCCCACTCTTTCAATGGGCAGTTTAGTCTTTTCCAATTGATTCTGCACATAAGTTTTGTGTTTATGGCTATTGCTGGTCAGGCAAACCAATGAATACTGCTACTAAGTTGCTGGGTGTGGCAATCCCCAGCACACATGGACTACACTCTATGGTTGCCACACTGGGCACTCTGTCTCCTGCTGTACCAGGACAAGCATTTCCCCACTGATGGCTACTGCTACACAACAGAAGAAGGATTTTCCTACTGGTACTTATTTCTTGAGCCTCTTGATGGCAAATTTCTAAAGTGGCCTGTGACTGAGAGTATATGAGGATAGAATCAATGGGAGTTCCCTGGTGGCCTAGTGGTTAGAATTCAGCACTTTTAGTACCATGGGCTGGGTTCAATCTCTGATCAGGGAACTGGAAAAAAAAACAAAAATAAAAACAAAACTATTCTCTCCTGCTAGAGTGTTCCCAGGCAATGTTGATTATTCAGTAAGGTGTTTCATAGTTCAGTGAAATGGCTCATTCAGAATTTTAGGAAAATATTTCTTACAGTTTACCTCTATCTTTTATAGGTCTCAGAAATGAGAATAATGGAGACTGAATCAAAACATAAATCCTACAGAATAATTCCATATTATGTCCCCAAACCACCACTTTTTGTTTTAGGTAGTGGTATCCAGTTAATATTTTTATACCTAGTTCTCTCTAACTCTAAAACTTATTTTTTTCCTAGGCAGCTAAACATTTCTACTGCTACTGGGCTTCTCTTTAATAGTCCTACCAGTGTTCTGCATATAACCAAGAATCTGAATCCCCCATATGGGACCAGTTAATATTCTTACTCAGAAGGTTCCTCCAGTCCATAGACAAATAAATTTCAATCAGGACTTGTTATACAACTCACCAGATGTCCTTAGACATTCCAACACTTAGAAGCAGACCAAGTGTAGGTTGACATTAGTGTTATACTTCAAGCAAAGGTACATAAGAGAAAAATAAAGACCTGACAAGATTTACCACAAGCTATGGACAGTGATTATAGAGTTGGGCTAAAGTTTTAATTTCCTCTTTTTCCTTTGACTTTATCTGTATTTTCCAAGAGAGTTACAATAAGGATGCATGCGGTTTTAAAAATAAATAAGAGGAAAAACTTAGTTTTAAAATGTTTTATCTGGTTCTTATCAGGATGCTGAAGGAGGAAGAGTGCTGGTTCCCAGCCCTAAGAGAAATTGAAAAGAAATCCCAGAGAAACCACAGAGGCAAAACAACGAGAAAAGGAAAAAAAAAAAAAAAAAAAAAACTATAAGAAATCCCTGGGTGATGTGTGGCTGTTTTGAAACTGCTGTGTGAGGGGAATTCAAGGAGCAAGACCTACTGTGAGAGGAAAAACTTAGGGAATGAAACAAACTGTAGGGTTCTTCCTTTGTTCTTCCATCACCATTGTGTTGGGATGAACTGTCTGCCTTTCAACTTGTGGCAATTCTGCTTCCAGACCAAGTGCCCTCAAAAGTAAAATCAAGTCAGCAGAGAAAATCTGTGTTATCAGGACTTGAGATAAACAATATGGGAACTAATTAACTTATGGCATTTATTTCTTTGACCATTTAGGAAGTGTCTTCACCTTATCCTTGGGGCATAATGAATGAGGTAATGATCCAAAGAATTGTTTTATGGAGGGAGCAATACTCTGACACCTCAAGACTCCCTTCACCTCAGGCTCAATCCACCCCCAATCCTTGAACTCACAGGGTTTGGGGTTTGACTTGAGGTCTGGCCTTTGTTCACATATTGACTGTACAGAGAAAAGTTAACATAGTAGACTAGAGGCTGCTATTTTTCAAGTTTGACCCTTGGATAGTGTCTGGGAATTTGGTTTCTGAAACATTCCCTAAATGATAAGATTGTGTCCCTGGACTATATCATTTGTACAAGCAACATGATTTATGGTGAAAACCTGCTTTTCTTTCGAAAGCCTGAAATATTCATAGTTGCGAGACAAAGAATGCCTATGTGACCAGCCCCCACTAAAACCTCACATTTCTGAATTTCAAACAGGCTTACCTGGGCAGAAACATCACACAGGTGTCACTGCATTTTTGTTGCTGAAGGATGGGTGCACTCTCAGTGACCCCTTAATGGGGGGTGGGGGAAGAGCATGGGAAACCTGCAAATAGATTCCTCTAGATTCTGCTTGTTTCTTCTTCCTAGTTGATCCCTGCTGTGTCTCTGTAATAAATCCTAACAGTGAGTACAACCATATGCTTAGTCCCTTTAGTCCTTCTAGTAAATCATGAAGTGTGGGCAGTCTTGGGACACTGGAAAAATTTGCAAAGTAACTGATAACACTGAAGGATATGAGGTCCAAGGTCAAAATAACAGGACTCTTGAGGAGAATAGTTATTTCAAAAGAAAAACAAATATTGGATTACCACTTTCATCAGAAGTAAAATGATAGAACAGATGGACCAAGAATTAAAAATTATTTTTATAAACATTTTAAGAGAGAACCAGATGCACATTCAACAGCATAAATGAAAAGGGTTTAATGAAGACACTGTTTATGCAAATGGGGGCAGGGAAAAGGAACCAAGAAGATTGTTAATAAAAGAAACTTGTTACCAAGAGCAAAAGTTGACACGGAGACTATAAAAATCTATCTGGCAATGCAGAAAGTCATCACAATGCCTAAACCTGAGGCAATAAAGGCAAGGAATGATTACTAGGGCCCAATAAAACACGGAGCTTAGCTGGAGCATAAGGGATCAATCACAGACAGTGGAAAAGTATAGTCATGGACCAGCCATAGCCTGGCATGTAGGGAGCTGGAAGAACTCAAACACAGAGCTCTCACTCCCTTCATGTTCCCAGTTATTACTAGTGCCTCTCATTGGCTGAACACAACCAGAAGCCAAGGGACAAAATAGAGGACAGCCTCCACACACAGAACAGGGCAGGATCATGGTAAAGAGTGGGTCTGCCTGGCAAATGGAGAATCTCTGAAAACAGTAAAGCCCAAGGTCAAGAATGACATGTTAATTCATGAAATAAAATAAAGACAGAACACCAGAGAAGCTAGTGCATCAGAAATTCAAAGACCTGACTTATAGTGCTATTAACATCCTTAACTAGTTTTGATATTTCAAACAAGTCACTCCATCTCTCTGGGCCTGTTTTATCTTTTGTTAAAAGAGTACCATGAACTCAAGGGTTTCTTAGAGTTTTTACAATCCATAATTATGCATACCTAAATTTCCTATACAAAGTATATGAAGAGAATTACTTTGAGAAATGATGTTCAGAATTATTTAAGAAAGCAGGATAATTACCAGGTAGCAATGATCTGCTTAAAGAAAATTAAGAGAACAGCAGGAAAGGTCATCTGTTGGGTTTGCTAGTAACAATGGATGATTAACAAGAGCAAAAGTTGGCACAAGGGATGACATGAAAATAGAAGAATGCAGCAGAGAACACAAAGAAAATTCAGGTAAATTAATGAATTCTTCAAATAAGCCCAGTTTAATATTGTCTAATTCAAAGCATAATAGACATAAAGGACATAGAATACACAAGCTTGTAATTTTTTTTTCATTTGGAAATAAGAGCAGTATGGGTTAATCAATAGAACAGGTGAATTTAGGATCAAAGTTCATGAGCTCAAATTTTCAGAGTACTTAGGAAGAATAAAAGATATATTTATTTGAAAGTGCTTTGGAAGCTTTAAATTGCCACTAAAATGCTTTTGACATTTTGGGGGATCAATGTATTGGAATCTTAATAGATTTCTTCCTAAATAAAAAAGTGCTTGGATTTTTCTAAGCACGTATTTTTGAAAGAGGAATCAAGGGTCATGGCAAAAATATGACGTGGAGAAAACACAGTTCATTAGCATGGTAGAATACAGTAATTTTTACCAAATATTCTAGTTTCTGTCCCTGCAGTGCAACTTCATGTGAGAAGATAATACTCTGTTGAACTTTGTGGCCTTGAGACTTGCTCTGAGTGAGGACATATAGGTAGGAGAGATATGTGTCCCTTTGGGACAGAAGTTCAAGAGCTGGCATGTCTCTTTCTTCTTTGTCACAGCGTGGAGCAATGTCCTAGATAGAGGCTACTCTATCAGTCTGGGTCCCAAAACAACTATGACATGAACAAAAGCCATAGTCAACCCCAGATGTACATACAGTGTAAAAGAGAAATAAACATTTGCTGTTTTAAGTGACTGGAGGTTTTGTGACAGTTGTTACTGTAGTATAATTTAGTGTATCTTAACTGATGCAGTTGGTTTTCCAATATATTTACATAATTCAGGGTACATATTTCCAAAGGCATATATAATTGCTATAGCTGTGGCCTGTTAGTTTTAAGGTAGAAATACTTCACCAGCTTTTCTTCACTTTCAAGTGGAGACTGAACTCACTCAGGGGTTGTGGTTTGAGACCATAGAAAAGCTAAGGACTTACTGTTAACCCCATGCCTCAGTCAAGCTATGGATTTTTCTTCTTGAGGCAAACCAGAGTGTTCTTGTTTCTGGTACTGATGCATTTATTTACTACTCATATTTGAAATTATTTCTTTGGACTTTTTCTTGTATCATGTGCAAATGTACTATTTTTACTTCTAATACTGTAGTAAATATTCCACTGGATAGCCAAGATGACATTAAATGCTCTGTCCAATATGAGCAATTAAAATGTGAAATAGAATTCATGCCCCCCAGGGAGATTGTAGTGTACGTGTATGTATATTCCTAATCCTAGTCAATACCCTAATCATATATATATATATATATATATATATATATATATATATATATAGAGAGAGAGAGAGAGAGAGAGAGAGAGAGAGAGAGAAAAGTAAATAGAAAAGAGGAGGGGAGAGGAGGTTTAAACAAGGCCAGAAGACAAGAGGAGAGAGAGGTATCCTAAAGAAAGAGAAGTAGAAATAAATTGCCATAGTAGTTCAGGGCAGGGAGAGATTATGTCTTCTTCAAAGTAAAGGTGGTAAACTGTAATTTGCAAGCTGTGTAAAATTCAGACTATGCAGGTGTAGCACATATGTACTACATAAGAGCCGGGTTTACTGTGAAATGGATGAACTGTAAGCTTAAGCATCCGTCCTCTTGCTTGCACAGAATATTCCAAATCTCTGGGTGGGGAGGATTTTGCAAAACAGTATGTTCACCTGGTAAAATGTGTCTGTAATGCAATTATGAACGGCTGTGAAGACTGTTTTCTCACTCTGATTTCCCTTTGTCACAATTCTTCTTGTTTATGTACTGTTGGAATGTACAAACATTTTTGGAATCTGGCTAGGGGACATTGAATTGGGAATACATTTATTTGGGGTTTAATGATATAACAGTGTGGCTCACAGTCACTTCTCTGAAAATTTATTAGTAACTAAACTGATGTAGAAATGTATACCAGGAATACATCCTCCTGCCCCAAATGTACAGATTACTTACTTGGCATTATGACATGACTCTGTCATTAACTGTGTCTATATTTACACTTCCTAAGTACGGAATGCTGCAAGTATGTGGTTATGTGAGAGAAATAGGGTATGGAACCAGAAAATAGTCTTGGAAATTTCTTATAAATCTTAGACTAGGAAAATCATAAATGGAAGATAATAATCTAGAATAGGTGTTATCCTGTCAGGAATATAGTTGATAATGTGGTGTGTACAATGATATAAAAAGCCAAAATAGGTTTTTTCTCTTGTTTTTACAGGATTCACACAAAAGAAAAATTTTCAGAACTTCTTTGTTTGAAGAATAAAGCTTTCAGCAGTACTGTAAACAATAATATATCAATTTGTAGTACTGCATATTTTATGCAACTCAACTTTTAATAATAAAATATTGTCAGTCATGCTAAAGAAAATATTGAATTACTATTGTAATCTCTCCAAAAATGGTTTTACAAAATCATTGTCATGTGAAATATGAAGAAATGATAAGTAAGGTAAAAACAAAAGATATTATATGTCAAGCAATTAATAAAAATTAATGTATTATCATTCAGGAATTTGTGATGTTTATAGTGTTTGTCAGATTTTAAAAATTTTAATATGTTGCTCTCTCTTTTTTCAATCTAAATAAATATCTACATTCATAACTAATTTTATATTCACAATTTTGTAGTATTTACCTTTTTAAATGAACCTCAAATTATATAAGCTTTAGGACCCACAAAGCCGGAATCTCTGTATATGGGTAATGGAAGATTATACTGTAATGGGAATTACAGTATAAGAAAAGCATGGAAGCGCCAAATTGAATAGCATTTATGACAGAGGATAGTAAGAGAATGTGTCATTTGAAATGGAGTCATTAAATACCTTTTGAATAATTTGAGTAACCTGGAAAGCTTTTAGTCAACTGATGATGATGTCTGTAGTTCAGTATTTATACTCTGACAGCAACGATGATGAAGAAAAATGATGAAGAGTCATATTAAGAGGCAATTAAGTAAAGATGATAGGAAAGGTAAACATAGATTCAAATACACACACACACACACACACACACACAAACATTCATATATGTAAAATTGCCAGGAGTTGAAAATTCATATGAGAGTAAAGAATAAAGGTAAATCAAAAATGATACTGTCATCCCAAAGTGTCTAGGAAATGTTAGTGATAATAAGACAGTGTTAAAAAATTTAAAAGAAACAAGGCTACCAAAGGTTACTAGCAATCTCCATATTTCTAAACACCAATTAATGTTTTCCAGCCCTATCTTATTAGATATATCAGCAGCATTTGAAAATTATTAACACTTATTAAAACACTCTTCTCTCTTTAATAATTTTGTTTTTTCTCCCCACATTATAACTACTCTTTCTATGTACAGTTTGTAGCTCCATCCTGTGCATGACTATTTGAATGTCAGAGTTCCTATAAGCCAATACTAGATTCTCTACTTTTGCTGCTGTATACTTTCTAAAAGACATCATTCAAATCTTTAGTGACCACACGTATGTCTATGACTCACAAATATATTTATTTGGTTCAGAACTTTTACCTGTGATCAAGGCTCTCTCCTTCTCTTAGAATATATATATTCTTATGGTTATTTTATATATTATACAATGTATAATTATTATTTGTTAAATATAAGACATAGATGTATAGATATTAATCTAATCAATCTAATTATTATATATAGACATTGTATATATTATATATGTATAGATATTGTGTATATATAAGGATATATACATGTACATATACATATATATATGATTATTTTTCAGTATGTGAAAGTAACTAGAAATGCTTGGTATAAAGTGGAATTGAGGATTTTCCTCTATCATCTTTATCTTCTTCCTGGGTTTCCTAATGAAATGACTGGATCTTCCATCTACCCTTGTGAAAGGCACACCATCTTTTTTTGGGTCTCCAAGAAGCAGGTTCAGAAACATCCAAACAAACAAATCAGGGCAAATAGACTATTTGGAAGGTGCAGCGAACACAAGGAGGAATATAGGGAAGTTATACATTGAAAGGAAGTCAGCCAATAAAGGGTGAATTACTAAACCAGGTATCACAGAGAGCAAACAGAATTTAATCTTGTAGGGAAGTGTAAAATGATTTGAAACATGTAACACAAAAGTGTTGAAAGGACAGGAAACTGGGGTATTTACACATCAATTTCCATAAATCATTAGTTAAGGGCTATTCCTGAAGGACATTTATTTCTTGGTACTTCTGCATGTGCAGGAGAATTGACTTTCATGGTTCCAAAAAAAAACCTCTCAGGAACTGAGCTGCAGATATTGACAATTGGAAATAATTTTGATTATATCAAAATGGTAAGGTCTAAGTGATATATGCAGGAAACTCTCAGTGACTGCTGCATTCATCCTTTGTAGCACTCATTAATTCCCCATGTAAAACTCACTGCGTCCTGAGAGGCGACTAGTGGAACAAGTCAAATGAGTGGGAGAAGCTGTTACAGAAGGTCTCAAGAACACAACTGGTCATGCATCTCAATAACAAAAAATCAAACAACCTAATCCAAAAATGGGCAGAAGATCTAAATAGACATTTCTCCAAAGAAGACATACAGATTGCCAAAAAACACATGAAAAGATGCTCAACATTACTAATTATCAGAGAAATGCAAATCAAAACTACAATGAGGTATCACCTTACACTGGTCAGAGTGGCCATCATCAAAAAATCTAGAAACAATAAATGCTGGAGAGGGTGTAGAGAAAAGGGAACCCTCCTGCACTGTTGGTGAGAATGTAAATTGATACAGCCACTATAGAGAATATTATGGAGGTTCCTTAAAAAACTACAAATAGAGCTACCATATGACCCAGCAATCTCACTACTGGGCATATACCCTGAGTAAACCATAATTCAAAAAGAGTCATGTACCAAAATGTTCATTGCAGCCCTATTTACAATAGCCAGGAGATAGAAACAACCTAAGTGTCCATCATCGGATGAATGGATAAAGAAGATGTGGCACATATATACAATGGAATATTACTCAGCCATAAAAAGAAACGAAATTGAGCTATTTGTAATGAGGTGGATGGACCTAGAGTCTGTCATACAGAGTGAAGTAAGTCAGAAAGAGAAAGACAAATACCGTATGCTAACACATACATACAGAATTTAAGGGGAAAAAAATGTCATGAAGAACCTAGAGATAAGACAGGAATAAAGACACAGACCTACTAGAGAATGGATTTGAGGACATGGGGAGGGGGAAGGGTAAGCTGTGACAAAGTGAAAGAGTGGCATGGACATATATACACTACCAAACGTAAAATCGATAGCTAGTGGAAAGCAGCCACATAGCACAGGGAGATCAGTTCGGTGCTTTGTGACCACCTAGAGGGGTGGGATAGGGAGAGTGGGAGGGAGGGAGATGCAAGAGGGAAGAAATATGGGAACATATGTATATGTATAACTGATTCACTTTGTTATAAAGCAGAAACTAACACACTATTGTAAAGCAATTATACTCCAATAAAGATGTAAAAAATAAGTAAATGACTGCAGACTGTTAAAAAAAAAAAAAGACACATGCACCCCAATGTTCATTGCAGTACTATTTACAATAGCCAGGTCATGGAAGCAACCTAAATGTCTATTGACAGACGAATGGAAAAAGAAGATGTGGTACATATATACAATGGACTATTACTCAGCCATAAAAAGGAACAAAATGGGTCATTTGTAGAGATGTGGATGCACTTAGAGACTGTCATACAGAGTGAAGTAAGTCAGAAAGAGAAAAACAAATATTGTATATTAACTCATATATGTGGAATGAAGAAAAAGGGTACAGATGAACCAGTTTGCAAGGCAGATAGAGAAACAGATGTAGAGAACAAAGGTATGGACACCAAGGGGAGAATGTGTCAGGGCGAGGGTGGTGGGCTGAATTGGGAGATTGGAATTGACATGTATACACTAATGTGTATAAAATAGATAACTAATAAGAACCTGCTGTATAATAAATAAATAAATAAATAAAATTTTTAAAAAAAGCCAACTAAAAATAGAACTACCATATGACCCAGCAACCCCACTACTGGGCATATACCCTAAGAAAACCATAATTCAAAAAAATACATGTACCACAGTGTTCATTGCAGGATTATTTACAATAGCAGGACATGGAAGCAACCTAAATATTCATCGACAGATGAAAAGATAAAGAAGATGTGGCACAAATATACAATGGAATATTACTCAGCCATAAAAAGAAATGAAATTGAGTTATTTGTAATGAGGTGGGTGGACCTAGAGTCTGTCATACAGAGTGAAGTAAGTCAGAAAGAGAAAAACAAATACCATGTACTAACGCACATATACGGAACTAAAAAAACAGTAGTGGTGAACCTAGTGGCAGGGCAGGAATAAAGATGTAGACGTAGAGAATGGACTTGAGGACACAGCAGGTGAAGGGCAAGCTGGGGTGAAGTGAGAGAGTAGCATTGACATATATACACTACCAAATGTAAAATGGATGGCTAGTGGGAAGCTGCTGCATAGCACAGGGAGATCAGCTCGGTGCTTTGTGATGACCTAGAGGGATGGGATAGGGAGGGTAGGAGGGAGGCTCAAGAGGGAGGGGATATGGGGATATATGTATACATATAGCTAATTCACTTTGTCGTACAGCAGAAACTAACACAATGTGGCAAAGTAATTATACTTCAATAAAGATGTGGAAAAAAAAAAAGGAACCCTCAAACAATCTGAGGTCTTTAACTCAAATACATAACATTATAAACAAATATACATTTTTTTTTTGTTTTTCCCTTCCTTGGAACAAAGTAAAATTTAAGTTAAATTAAACCTGTAAACATAAACTGCTTTATGATTGTAAGGGTAATTCATGGCTCACACAGCTTTGTGTCATTTTTTATTCTGTAGCATTTTGCCACACATAAAGTATATACATAATGAGTTAGGTTGGAGTGGGTCTTGTGAAAGTTGTGAGAGAGAGAGAGAGACTTAGGATTGTTCCTTATCTCTGCTCCATTACTGAGTAATGGAACCATCTGCAATTCACAGGAGCATACATCCAGGGTAGAGATGGGAAGTGTTGTCTCCTGGAGGTCAGCACAAAGTCGGTTTTCTCAGTCTTAGTATTGTGCTCTTGGGGATTTATAGCTTTTTGAGGTATGTTTCGGAAAGAAGGATCCTCATTCCTTGCTTAACCTATGCAAACAATCTTTAAAGACTTTGATCATTGGAAACAGGAAAACAAGACTCTCAACTGTCCTCCAGATGAAAGGCTCATTTTAGCAGGAGCATTACAGAGATAGGTCCTGAATTTTTGGTTGCTTTGATTTTATGCTTCTATAAAGGATCTTGTAGAAAAAAAAAAAAAAAGAAAGAAAGAAAGGAAGAACACAGCTAGCATTCATTGTCTCATTCTGTTCATCCACTCTAGCCTAGTATTCTTTCACCTCAGGTTTTTTTCTGAACTTCTTAACCCCAGGTTAACATACCTTTGTCAGATCATGGTTATTATTTCAATTATCTGTTTACAGTTATTACTGGATATGACAGCACCAAACAATGCCACAGTGAATCACTTGGGTTTCAGATATATTCCCCGCACCTTATTTTATAGTAACAATCTCAAGACCTAAGGATAATCACAGTAAATTATGTGTGTCAGCATAGTTACTCCTTTCTTTGCCTGCTAAGGTACTTGTATGATAAGCCCAACTAAGCAACCAAAGTTGTAAATTAATGTGTGATGCAACTCTTTCTTGTCTGAAGGTAAAAGTGTGCCTCCCCTGGGAACCTGCTAAGCAAAATTTCAGAAATTAATACATAATTGAAATAAAGAGGTGTTTATTTGGGGTTTATTAGGACTGCAGCTTGGGAGACACAGACTGAAGAAGCACTTGAGTTGTGTTCTGCTGAACTACAAAATGGAGAAAGCTTATAAAGGCAAAAACCATGAGGTTGCAGTTAGTTACACGAATTGTTTATCAAGAATTATAACTGGCTCTGACAAGAAGAAAGGGTGTTTGTTAAGCAAGGATTGGTTGGGGTCTGAAATGGCTGCATAGTTACAAAGGGGAACAACCTTGAAACCACAAGGTTGCAGCTAGCAGATTCTATTTTAAAAAACAGCTGGTTTCCTCAGGTTTTGTATAGTTCACAGAGAATTCAAATTCTCAGTGTTGCAAGGATGTGTCTGAAACCAGATCGTCAATGGCCGCTGACTCCATTTTGTGTGCCTGAACTATGATTACTCCATTATGATTTCAGTCTGTCATCAGATCTCTACTTTAACAGAGTCGAAATTTCTGGGGACAAAAAACTCAACATTCTTAAGTAGATCACTGAAAGTAATGTTGAGACTGTCCTTCCTTCTTTAACTTCTCAGTTGTTATTCTAAGGAATGAACAAATATCTACCAATATGCTGCATAACATAATATCTGTGATACGGTGATTTATAGTAAGAAATAGATATTTGGTCTTCATCCTCATTTCTGGTACAGAATTTCCTAAGTGATAGGAATCTAGGGAAATCTTTTGTTCTACTACTTAGTCTTTGACCCTGGTTCCTGACATAGGGCTTCTGAAACCCTTGTAATTTCCTGGGTTATAGGAAAGTCTTTTGTGCTAATGAGATGACTCTGGGTGGGCTCCTGGATGCTCCTGGATAAGGGGCAGTTACTGGAAAGACCAAGGCATGATTAGAAGCTTGGAATTTTCAACCCCATCCCCCAAGCTCTTGAGAACAGAGAGGGGCTAAAAATGGAGTTAATGATCAATTATGCCCTATGTGATGAAACCTACATACAAATCCCAATAGTATGGGGTTCCAAGAGTTTCCAGATGTGTGAACACATCCATGTACCAGGAGTATGATATACCCCAACTCCACAGAGACAGAAACTCCTACACTTGGGATCCTCCCAGACTTCTCCCAACATATCTCTTCATCTGGCTTCTCATCTGTACTCTTTATCATATCCATTAATAAACTGGTAAACCTACATAAATGTTTCCCTGAGTTCTGTGAGCTGCTCTAGCAAATTAATCAAATTCAAAGGAAGAAGAGGATATGGGAATCTTTGATTTGTAGTCAAGTCAGACAGAAGTTGTAAGTAACCTCGGGACCTACTACTCAGGCATCTGAAGTGGAGGACATCTCTTGGGACTGAGCATTTAACCTTTGTGATCTTATGCTATCTCCAGATAGATAGTGTCAGAATTGAGTTTAATCGTAGGGATACACAGCTGGTATCCTAGAGAATTGCTTGGTGGGCCCTCATCAAAATTGGAAGTCTTATAAATCAACTGATAAATTAGCTGAAACATTATTCCCAATTGATGTGCTGTCTCTGTAACATGAAAGGACCTACAAAGCATTTGTGTCTTTTGCTTAGTGGTAAAGCATGAGGTAGAATATGTGTTCTTTATCTTGGAGAAGTATCTCAGAATACTCCACTGTAATGAATCCCTAAAAATTTCACCCATTTGGCGGGCACCTGAAGCTTTTAAGGTTTTATCTTTCATCCTTTGATGTATATGAGCCTTACTAGGGCATCTAGAGTGTGAGCTACTTTCTTGGTTCTCATGTTCAATTAACAGAATATTATCAATAGAGTGTGACAGTTTAGTATTCCATTATAGTCAAAGTCCTTTGAGTCAAAGAAAATAAACATTACATAACCCAGGGGAAAGATCATGAATATATCTTACTCTGTCCCATGAATGTATCCTGCTGTTTCTTCCATGTGAATTACTACAGATTCTTCTCCACTACAGAAATTGAAAAGGCTACATTTTCCAGATCAATAGTTTCTGGTGCTTGCTAGGAAGCTATTAATTTGATGAGGTGTTTTCCTCAATTCTGTCATAGATTGGTGTTGTCTGTTCTTATCTATTTTATAGATCTATTATTGCACATTAAAGATGCCCAGAATAGCAGCTACAACTGAGGCTTCCAGTTAAGTTTGTAGTAGTTCCCTATCAAAGGCCATGATTCAGCCAGTTTTTGAAAAGTGCCAATTGTTGAATTAAATAAGGATATAAAGGTTACCACCAATTCTGCATTCTTTGTTTTGGAAAGTGGCGCTAGTCTCTCCATTATGGGTTCTGACTTATATCCAGGGAGTGTGGAGTTATGGTTTGAGGGACTTCCCCTTGGCTTTTCTTACTTTGTGGATCTTATTTCACAGGTGAAATTCTTAGTAACTGTGATGCTACAGTGGGCCAGGGATAAGTACTACTTGTCTTAGTGAGTTTGGACTGCTATAACAAAGATGCAAGAGACTGGGTGGCTCAAATAACAAACATTTATGTCTCAGATCTGGGAAGTCTGAGATCAAGGTGCTGACATTTCTGGTGTCTGGTGAGAGCTGTATCCTCATATGGCCAAGAGAGAGATTCTCTCTCCCATGTCACTTCTTATAAGGTCACTAAGTCCATTCATGGGGGTTTCTCCCTCATGACCTAATTACCTTCCAAGAGCTCTATCTCTAAATACCAACACATTGAGATTAGGATGGCAACATATGAATTTGAGGGGGATACAAATGTATAGTCGATCACACCACTCTACTTACTATAGGGTCTTTTTTCCCATCTGTCTGACTAGTGATCCAGTTCCAGAAACTTATTTTAGGAATCATTTTCTAAAACCACTTTTAGTTCCAACTGTTTGAATTTTGGTTCCTAAAGCTGCAGATCCTCAGATAAGTATTCACTTTTTTTTTTTTTTTTTATGCGTTACGCGGGCCTCTCACTGCTGTGGCCTCTCCCGTTGCGGAGGACAGGCTCCGGACGCGCAGGCTCAGCGGCCATGGCTCACGGGCCCAGCCGCTCCGCGGCATGCGGGACCCTCCCAGACCGGGGCACGAACCCGTGTCCCCTGCATCGGCAGGCGGACTCTCAACCACTGCGCCACCAGGGAAGCCCAGTATTCACTTTTAAGTAGTTAGTTTTGGAGGTGCTGAAAGCATGAATAGGATGAGAAATTGATGCAAAGAAGAGAAGATGTCACTAAGTTAGCTACCTCTGGTGATTGAAACTTAATCACCCTGGGAAACAATATAAAATATGTTTTTTGAAGAATGTAATTGATTGTGTATTTGCTTATTAATTTCTATCAGTTATTGTTTGAAAGCTACTATCAGGGGTGTTATTTCTTAGTAATTCTAGATCCTCATGCTTGTGGGATAAAGTGGTCTTTAGTGTTTTCAGAAAAAAGTTCTCAGCATAGAAATGCAGAAATTGACAACTGGAAGTTGGTGGTCATCTGACATCAAGTAAATACTTAGTCTGAGCTTCTGCTCGTTTGACTATTAGTAATTACTCTGGGTCAAAAGGCCTGTGCTGGGACTGTCGTGGGCAAACCAGAACATATGGCAACTTTACATTGCCTCAAGTAAGTTGTCCCTCACTGATATTCTCCACACTGAATCCAGAGTGATTGTCTCAAAACACAAAGCCCATCTAGTTATCTCCTTATGTCAAACCCTTTGTTGGTTTACTACGGCTCAAAGGATGAAGTGAAATATCCTTAACATGGCCTACACATTCTGGATGATCTTCTTCCACCTGCCCCAGGGCATTTGAACATGCTGTTCCTTCTGATTAGAATGCACTTCCCTCTTATCTTTCATATATCAGTTCAAGCATCACTTAGAGATGCTAGTGTATATCTTTTCTGTTGGTGCTTTTACTTTTATTTAGTTAAAATACTGATTTATTATGGAGAATTATAGGGCATTTGATAGACTCTATAGAAACAAAAGAAGTGAAGTATTTCAAGATGCTTGAATAATTAGAAAGCCTTTTTCTCCTAAATAATCTCAGGGCTGAGGTTTAGGAAGAAATAGGAAAACTACTTATGATCTAAGCATTCCTAGATGTCCCTTTCCTCTGTGGAATACTTTTTATGAGCCCTGATTTCTTTCATCTTGGATTGAGTACTGGCACAGAATACCTGCAACTTCTTAAAGACTCCATCTACCTAAGCTAATTGTCACAAACTGTGGTAGTGAGATAAACTTGTCTGGATGGCAGCTTGCTGAAGCTAAATATATTTTTGATATCATATGTGCAGTTTGAATCAAAGCATCTGGGGCTTGTTAAATGTTGTAGAATAATCACATCATAGTTATTTTATTTAAAAAATTTGAAAATTGAAGTATAGTTGATTTACAGTGTTGTGTTAATTTCTGGTATACAGCAAAGTGATTCAGTTTTATACATATATATGTACAATTTTTCATGTTCTTTTCCACTGTGGTTTATTACAGGATATTAAATATAGTTCAGTATACTATACAGTAGGACCTTGTTGTTTATCTATTTTATATGTAGTAGTTTGTGTCTGCTAATCCCAAACTCCTAATTTACCCCTCTCCCATCCTCTTTCCCCTTTGGTAACCATAAGTTTTTTTCTATGTCTGTGAGTCTGCCTCTGTTTTGTAAATAAGCTCATTTGTATCGTATTTTAGATTCCACATATAAGTGATGTCATATGGTATTTGTCTTTCTCTGTCTGACTTACTTATCTTAGTATGATAATCTGTATGTCCACCTATGTTGCTACAAATGGCATTATTTAATTCGTTTTAATGGCTGTGTTTTATATATATATATATATATATATATATATATATATATATATATATATACCACATCTTCTTTATCCATTCATTTGTCGATGGACATTTAGATTTGATTCCGTGTCCTGGTTATTGTAAATAGTGCTTCAATGAACACTGGGGTGCATGTATATTTTCAAATTAGAGTTTTCTCCAGATATATGCCCAGGAGTGGGATTGCTGGATCATATGGCAGCTCTATTTTTAGTTTTTCAAGGAATATCCATACTGTTTTCCATAGTGGCTGCACCAATTTACATTTCCACTGATAGTATAGGAGGGTTCCCTTTTCTCCACACCCTCTCCTGCATTTATTATTGTAGACTTTTTATAATGGCCCATTCTGACCAGTGTGAAGTGATACCTCATTGTATTTTTTATTTGCATTTTTATAATAATTAGCGATGTTGAACACCTTTTCATGTGCTTATTGGTGATGACATGTTTATATGGCAACACCGAAAACCATCTCCTGTGCTATATGTTTGCGTTGAGGTTCTGAGGTTCCCACTGTCAACAGGGCTAGCACTAGAGGGTTTTTGTTTCCTGCTCTGCCCCATCATACACTGAGCTTGCTGGATGTGGACCTTCAGTACATTTCAGACAGTTCCGTCCCTGGCAGCCGTAGAGCATTTTAATGTAGTATTGATGTTTAACTATCCAGAGTTAGCACAGATTTCTGAGGCTAAAGCCAAAGTCCTCCACAACACGCTTTTCACTTCAGACACCAACCACATATTCTAGGGGTTCCAAGGTCACTCATGCTTCTGATCAACTGGCTACAACAAGTAGGGTTGCCACTACCCTCTCAGGTTCAATAATTCACTAAAACAACTCACAGAACTTAAGAAAGTGCTATAGTTAGAATTACAATTTTATTATGAAGAATACAAATCAGACCAGTCAAATGAAGAGATGCATAGGATGAGGTCTGGCAGGGTCGCATATGGAAAGCATCCACCATGTCCTCAGGACCTGTCACCCTCCCTGCACATCAACGTGTATCACCAACCAGGAATTTCAATCAAACTGAGATGTCCAGAGCTTTCTTTGGAGTTTTATTACACAGACATGATTGTTTGAACCATTGTCCACCTGGTTAAACTCAATCTCCAGCATCCCTCCCCTCCTTGTAGATCAGACTGATATAATAAAATATCTCAAAGCTCCAACCATTTAATCACATGGTTAATCTTCCTTGCATGACCAGCCCACATCCTTGAACTATCTGGGGGCCCGCCTTGAGTCACTTCATTAGCATAAACTCAGCGATTGCCTTAAAAGTCCACCTTGAATAACAAAGACACTCCCATCACTTGGGAAATTCCAAGAGTTTAAAAACTGCCCCTTAGAACCTGGGACCAAACTAGACATATCATTTATTATACAACAGGTATTCATATTATTGTTTGTATTCACAGAAGCCAAAGTTCAACTCATCACAATTTCTGCTTGACAAACTGGCAACACACCATGTAGAAACAGAGTATACTTAAACTATTTCTGAAATTAAATAATTAAGTACTCAAATATTTTGTCTATGAGGGAGAAAAGGATATACAATGTAGGTGTATTTCATCATGCTGAAGATAATGTTTATTTCTCTTCTGTTCTTCTGATTATTAGCATACATTTTCCCCCAAAGAGCATTAAGCATGTCACTTAAGTCTTGGAGTTATGGCTCTCTTGTTTTACTTAATCATCATATTTGAATTGACCTCAGGACTCCCTATTTTAAGCCTTGTTTTTTTTTGCTTTGAAAACTCCCAAATTGCCCTGGGGTTAGCAAAGGAAGAGAGGCAAAATAAGCTGAAGGGGGCTTCCCTGGTGGCGCAGTGGTTGAGAGTCCACCTGCCGATGCAGGGGACACAGGTTCATGCCCTGGTCTGGGAAGATCCCACATGCTGTGGAGAGGCTGGGCCCGTGAGCCATGGCCGCTGAGCCTGCGTGTCCAGAGCCTGTGCCCTGCAATGGGAGAGGCCACAACAGTGAGAGGCCCGCGTACTGAAAAAAAAAAAAAAAAAAAAAAAAAAAAAAAGCTGAGGGGAAGCTGGTAACAGCAGGAATTAAACATTATATTTGTTTTGTTAGAAATACAATTTTATAAGCCTCCTCTCAACGACTGAAGAATGTGAGCCCATTACATTCCCAATGTTATCCCGTTAAATTATTCTCCTCATTTGATATTCTTCACCACACCAAATTATGCTACATAAAATGAGTCTTAACTTTTAAAGTATTAACATGGGATATTCTGAAGCTAAATGTTTCCATCAAGTGTACGTGAATCTTGCTGACACTCAAGACTCATACTTCAAGAAATGGATTTGCTCATAGAATTAGACATAAGCAATTGCGAGTTAAGCAGATTTCTATTGCCTCTTAGCAGCCAAACTCCAGTGGGGGTAATGTAGGCAGAGCCTTAACCTTTAAAAGTGTGGCTTTCTGCCATGCCTATATCAAAGCATCTATGGTGTGGGGGATGGGCATGTGTGATAATGAAAATTAAATATTCCAAACTAAATATACTGAGGACAATTGTTGTAGAACTTAATTAGCCATATGCAGCCTAAACCACTTAGCTTTAGGAGCAGGGTGAGCACCCACAGTTACTTCAAAAAGAGAGATGGCAGGCTAGAGTGTGAATTTGCAAAGGCTTAAGTGAAATGACTTCATTACCCACCATTACCACTCTGGTGTAAACCTGTATCAGCACTGTCTGTCAAGTTGCAAATTGTATTAAACATTTGCTACGCCTCTGCTACCCTACAATCAGTTTCCTTTGTCTTCTTCCCTCATATTTTTCAAATGGATGCCTACGTGGAGACATTTTCTAAGTTTCAGATATAATGGTGTATATATATATTAGTTCTTCAAATGTACCCCAAGATGTAACATCCACATTGAGAGGTCACACTCTTTATGGGTAGAACTTAACTCACCTCTTTATCTTGATCTTAGACTATGATGTGATTGCCTCTATACAGGTTTTAGAAAAATCCAAGTGTTGAATCACATCTACATGCCTCTTTGGAATAAGCAAGATGCTTAATCAAGACTCCAACCCTGTATATAGTTTAGTATTCTTTATTGCCTCTTCGTTCTTGTAATAAAAGTCAAGGGTGGGGAAAAACTAACTAACTGAAGCATCTTCCACCAGATTGTTGCATCAAGAGTGAACTCATTAATTTTTCTCAGTGTCTTATTTTTCCAAAACATTCTTTATTTGTTTAATGAAAAATATATAGTAATATTGATATTTAAAGCTTTATGTGATCAGTATTTGCTGACCAGGTGAGGTTCTCATGTATGCATTTTCATAATGCTTATATTGTTTTAGCTTTCACATTTAAGTCAAAGATCTACCTTCATTAATTGAAGTTGATATTGATTCTAATTTTTTCATTTCTCAAAGTATAATAATCTAGTGACACAACCAAATTAAGAAATTATGGAATTTTAAAGGTGAATGTGGACATCAAGATCACCTAGGTGTTGAGGCTTTGGGCAGGACTAGTGGGGCTGGCTGGGAGTGCATTAGGAAAGTATTCATTAGACCAAGGATGATAAAATTCCCAAATCCCTTTCAATTCCATCTAATATTCTCTGTTTATAAATATCAGATCATACAACGTGTGCTCTATGGATAGAAATATTTTACTTCAGGTCATATAACTTTGTGTTGGAAATCTTATATTGTCTCACTTCCTACGGCAAATTTTATTTCCTTCATATCCTGTGTCTCTCCCATCTGCCCAATAAAATGGTATTCGTTTTGTCCACTGTTCTTTGTGTTTCAAACTTTAATTATAATCCATTAGGTGCAAAGCTTTAAGCTATTAAAAATATAAATCATCTTCCAGCCCTGGAGTTTAAAATATATTGTAATTAAAAGGATTAACAAAATAATAGTTAACATTGGGAAGTTAGAAGTTGATGAGTGCTGAAGCATTTGTCACAATGTGGAATGATTGAGAAAATATTCCTGAAGGAAGCCAATGTTGGCTTCAGTTGAAATAGTGATGCACATAGGTGTGTGTGTTTGTGTTGGTGGGGAAGCGTGTGAAGTGATTTAATGAGAAACAGTTGTTGATGCTCTTAGAGCTAGTAGACTTGAGGGCTCTGGTACAAAAAAAGCACCTTATAAATTTTAGCCTTTGTTCTACAAATCTTTGTTTTGTTTTGTTTTGTTTTGTTTTGTTGTTTGCGGTACGCGGGCCTCTCAGTGCTGTGACCTCTCCCGTTACGGAGCACAGGCTCCGGACGCGCAGGCTCAGTGGCCATGGCTCACGGTACTAGCCGCTCCGCGGCATGTGGGATCTTCCCGGACTGGGACACGAACCTGTGTCCCCTGCATCGGCAGGCAGACTCTCAACCACTGCGCCACCAGGGAAGCCCTCTTCTAATTTTTAAACTGTCTTTTGTAGAAAGAATATTGACATACTTTGGATGGTAAACCATGCAGCAGTAAATAGTATTGAGAAGCTTTTAAAACCTTATCTTACATTTTGGAAATTCAAAGGTATATTACATTAGAAGTATTTTCAATAAGGTGTCGAATAAATTTAGATAATGTTATTCAATTCCAAGGTTTGACTAGAAACTCTAGTAACAGAACAATTATTCATATTTTGAGGCCACTATTTTTTTGTAGAACACTAGTTGAAAAATGATGCTTCAAAGAGTAAAGTATCCTATTCTGACCCTCTGATTTCCCTATGCTGGTTTCTCTGTTTGCTAATTATTTTATTTACTCTGTCCATTTAATATTTTGTTATCCAACTTCTCCAGAGAATTCATTCCATTAGAAACACCTAACAGATGGGCCAGGAATATTGAATGGTGTGGTTTCCACCAGCCAGGAGCTTTTAGCCTAGTAGATAAAAAGATATAAACAGTAATAACAGGTCTTCCTGAGAGAGCACATTTCAACCAACCACACTAAAATAAAAGAAAAAGAAAAAAAACAGAAAAAAATCTATTCTAATAAAAGTAATAAATATTTTTAAAAATTTACCTCTATAAATAACTTCATATTTCCTTAAGTCTCAGAATATTTCTACATAATTTCAAGTTGGATATAAAGTGAAACACTTATTTATAGGCATAACTAAATATTCATTGGTACAATTTTTAAGATAGCTAAAAATTTGAACGTAGACTAGGAGTCTTTAGCTTTTCTAGTTTCTTTTTTTCAGTATGCGGGCCTCTCACTGCTGCGGCCGCTCCCATTGCGGAGCACAGGCTCTGGACGCGCAGGCCCAGCGGCAATGGCCCACGGGCGCAGCCTCTCCGCGGCACGCGGGATCCTCCCCGACCAGGGCACAAACCCGCGTCCCCTGCATCGGCAGGCGGACTTCCAACCACTGCACCACCAGGGAAACCCCTCTAGTTTCTTAAGACTACTGTATGATATAGTGTTTTGCAAAAGCACCAAGCTCAAAGCCATTGTAAAACTATTATTTTTGCTGAGACAGTGAATCTGTGGTATTGACTACCCTAAGAACACATCACGGCTTAATATCTAATATGGATGTGTTACGTGTTTTAAAAATATCCCTTACTAGTAGGCATGATTAGACAGTTCTAGTAGGGGTTATGTTAGAAAATTACTTGTATAAATAATCAAGAACCAGCCCAGGCCTGAGGAATCTTCTGCTTATAGATCACCTATTGTCTAATTATATCCTCTTTAATTATAGTGAGTTCAAGCTGTCCCTTTTGTTGCACTTGGGCATTACTTTGGAGTATATTAACACAGAAATAGTTGCACAGTATTTTAATGAGATTATGTGATAGATAACACTAATAGGGTATATAATTTATCAAAAGTTAGGTTGAACTACATAATTTTTAAGGGCTATAATTCATTACATTATAGGGCAATAGATAATCGTAATCAGAATTTTAATGAACATACAAGTATTTGTCAAGTAAAAAAATAATAAAATATATTTTAGCAAGCTCATGAAGCAAAATCTTATCTTACAATGGTTCTGTGAGGTAAGCAGTTAAATTTTCTTGGTCAAAAAATTTGTTGTTTTACTTTGCTTAATACCACATGACTACAAAAAGAGAGCTAAAATTAGAATTTACATCAGAGGTAATTTATAAAGTAATATATTGTAGTAATGTCTTCAGTCTTCTAGTCTTATCCTTGTGCCATCACCAAGGAGTTAATAAGGACTATTACTATTATCTTGCTTAGGGGCTCTGTGATGGAAAATTTTTTTCTGTCAACTTGACTGGGACAGGGAATGGCCAAATATTTGGCTAAACATTATTCTGTTCACGTCTGTGAGGTTGTTTCTGGATGAGATTAGCATTTGAATAGGGAAGACTGAGAAAGCAGTTTGCCCTTCCCGTGAGTGGGGGGGAGGGGCTCTCATCCAATCTGTTGGGAGGGCTGAATAGAACCAAAGCTGCTGAGGGTGTAAATTCCACCTTGAGTTCAGGAGATCAAAGTCTTAACGTGAAAACACTCAGCTCTGCTGGTTCTCAGGCCTTCGGATTTGGACAGGAACTGTACCATATATTCTTCTGGGTCTCCAGCTTGTAGACAGCAGACTGTGTGACTTCTCAGCCTATATAATCACATGAGGTAATTTCTTATAATAAATCTCATTGTATATATAGCCATAGATATAGATACGGGTATAGATAGATATTGATAGGTATTGATGTAGATATAGACATAGACATAAAGACATAGATAGACATAGATGTATCTCCTATTAGTTTTGTTTCTTGGGGAACCTTGGCAATAGTCTCCATTTTGTCCTTTGGTATAGCAAGATTTTATAACACCCCATACATTCTGCATTGCCTTTGAAAAACCAAGTAATTTAATTTTATATTTTAGAAATACTCTCAAGAGATGAAGGAGATCATGCTTTTCTAAAGGAAAAATTAGAGCAAATAAAGTAACATGTGAAGGTTATAATGCAATTATATGGCCATTCACGCCCGATATGCTCTGAGTTGTGGAAAAGAATGAGAGAAACTAATAGGTTAAAAAGTTTCCTGAGTTCTTGGCTTGTTTATTCCTTCTTATGAGCTATTATTTTACTCTATTGTAACATATTCTGAGAAAGCATGATAAGGCCTTTCTCTATAACTGAGGGAAAGAGTATAGATTCAAATTCAGTTATAAAATTCTGATTAGTAATGCATTTTTAAAAGTTGAAATATAGCACTTGGTATATTAATCAACTGAATGATTTTATTTTTTGGTGGTGACAATTGTAAAAAGTGTGACTTGGCATCAGTGGAATGACTGTCCTTGGAAGAATTTTTGGAGATTGGCAAAAATAGACATTTATCTAAGAATGAAGAATTCAGTAAGAGCATCCATGATATTAACAAATAGAGAAGGAACTATTTACTTTTATATGAGATACTTTTATTGTTAATGAAAACTTCATATGTTAAATTATGAAGATATATAAATGATGTTTGAAAATTCAAGGTGAATTCAGAACAATTAATACTTGATTTTTTTATAATAGAATAAGAGGTCCTAGATAGATCTTGTATGATATTCACAGAAGGTTAACTCTTACAGGGAATATTAGGCTCAATTAGAATGCCTGCTAGATAAAAGAGTTCAAAAGAGTTACCGCGCATCAGAGATCCATAGCTTTGTGTTAGACACTGTTTAGAGTGCCTCAATATTTTCAAAGGCAATGAGGGAAAATGATTTTGAGAATGACACTAAAATGCACTGGAAAAACTGGGATAATAACTACAGCACAAAGAAGTAAAATTAAAACTTCCAAAATCCAATACATTTCACAGTTGAAAAAGTACTCCTTTAAAAGTATATTGCTTAATTTTGAAGCAATTAAGATTTCTTATGGAAATTAAGTAAGAAATAAGAATAGTTGTTCTGGCATTGCAAATTCACTCAGAAATTCTTGAAGTAGGTTAAGTAGATATCAATATTCTATCTCTTTTGTTATACATTCTGAGTGGAATGGCATGCCAACCATTTCTGATGGAGTTGCTCTTCATAAAATATGATCATATAGATTCTCAGTAATGATATGTTAAGTCCTGTTATAACAATACTGACCACTCCAGGAAGAAATTTGTTGAGGAATATGGCTATAAAAGATAAAACTTTCCCATATGTTATACTGCTAACATTTTCTTCAGATCATTGGTGGTCTTTCAAAATGTTTCTGCCTTTCTTCTCTCTGTGCTCCATTTTGGAGAGTTTCTATTACTATATATTCAAGTTCAATGGCATTTACTTCTCCAGTGAATAACCTGCTATTAATCCCATACAATGTATTTTTCACTTCAGATAATATATTTTCATTTCTAAAAGTTTAATTTGAGTCTCTTTCAACTTTCATTTATTTTCTCCTCATACTAATGTCTTTCTTTTTGGACACATGCATTTTCCCTGGTTATGTGCCATATTTTCTTGCCTCTTTACATGCTAGTATTTTTTTTTTTTTTTTCTTGGCGGTACGTGGGCCTCTCACTGTTGTGGCCTCTCCCGTTGCGGAGCACAGGCTCCAGACGCGCAGGCTCAGCGGCCGTGGCTCACGGGCCCAGCCGCTCCGCGGCATGTGGGATCCTCCCGGACTGGGGCACGAACCTGTGTCCCCTGCATCGGCAGGCGGACTCTTAACCACTGCGCCACCAGGGAAGCCCTACATGCTAGTATTTTTAAATGGTTGCAGTACATCAAAGATTTTACATTGGGTGGTGCTGAATTTTCTTTAAATACCTATGGACTTTATTCTGAGACATCATATTATGCTCTCAGAATTAAGTTGTTCCTTTGGCGCTTGCTCTTAAACTTTGTTTGGGCAATCGTAGTTGGGCCCTACTAACCCCATTACTGAACCCCTACCTTCGAAGGATTTTACCCAATTCCCTGTGGGTTAGGAAGGCTTTCTCTTCTGGATGGTGGGGACATGAAATACTTTTTGTCCTTAAAAAGCTCTACCCACTCCTTTCTGGTAGTCATTTTTCTAGCCTCAGGTACTTTCCTCACAGCACAAACTTAAACACTTAAAGGGACACGTCTACGCATTGCCATAGTTCTCTCCTTATGCAGCTTCTTTCTTTGCAGTGTTTTTGCCTCAGAAAGTCACACTGTCTTCTAGAACATTTGAACTCTGACTCTTCAGCTCAGCAGGACTGTTGATTTCTGTTTGGGTTCTTCTTCCATCCATTAGTTCCTGGAAATTCTCACCAATCAGTAAGTGGGGCAATTATCCATTTCACTTGTTTCCCTTCTCTTATGTGTCACTGTCCTGAACTGCCTCTTGTCCAGTATGTGAAAACTGTTGTCTATTATATTTTGTTTGATTTTATAGGTGTTTAAGGTATGTGTATTGGGGGCGGGGTAAATTCAGTTCCTGACATTTCATCAAAGCCAGAAATGGAAGTTCTGATTCCTTAGATTTTGATGGTAAATGTACTTAGGCCTAATTAGTCAATACCTTGAGAAGTGTTGAAGTTACTAGGCATATGATGCAACATAGTACCTGATAGTCTAGGCATGGGGTTGTGGGTGTTTTAAAAAATTAGAAATGTAAGTTTATTTTCCAGACCAAACTATGGTGTTATTACTATGGGATGTCTGGCAAAGCTGGGGGTATCAGATAAATACTATGGGTGGAAAATATGTAAAGACAAACGCGTATGAAATTCAGGGAATTCCATCTATTACTTGAGGACATCTATACTTAGAATTTAACATAGTCTATTACTGACTCTGGGTCTAAGCAATCTGTTAGGATTTTCTATATAAATATTATATCTAAATAGATCCATCCTGAAGTTACTTTGAGTGTATATCCTCTACTCTCATAAAATTGTAATATTTCAAATATACATTTGCTATTGCTACAGACACCAACTATTTCAAACTAAGCATATGATGATATAATGTATTTGGGAAAATTAATAATAGTTGTGACAGGAAAAGAGATACCAACATTTCCATTTGGGTCCAAAACTGATGCTATATATTATATAAATGATATTTACATTGACTACTTTGTACAGCAACCAGCTTTTTCACATGTGCTCACAAGCATTTATTCAACAAATATTTATATGGTGCCTGTGTGCGAGATAATCTTGAGGCAGTGGGCATGTGGTAAAGAAAAAAAATGACAAAATTCTCTTCTCCATGGAGTTTGAGGAAAATCAGACTGCAATAATCCAACCAGTAAATAAAATGAACTATTTCAGAGACTTCTACTTATGGGCATAATGAAGTAACTGGAATTACACTTAATATTTTAATGTAAATAATTTTAAGAAAAATTGGAAAACAGGTAAGGCATCACTGTGACTATTAGGAGAAAAAATAAATAAAGTGAGTTCTACAATACCCTGTCTTTCCACGTGGAAGCATTTTCCAAACCTCAGTGCATGTCTGCCTGGCTGAACTGACAAGGCAGAGTTCTAAATTCAAGGAAGTGGAGGTGACTTTAATTTGTGAGACAGACTGCCTTGAATAGAGCCATGTAGAGGAAGAGCTCGGGAAACCTGAATTGGAGTCTTTAGTTGTCTGTTGATGAATCCTAAGTTAAGAATGTGTAAGTAAAAATTTCATAAGACTAACTATAGAATGGCAAGGGAGATTTAAGATAAAAATTCCCACAGCTCATACAAGGTTAAAAGACATTGAATTTCAATCATCAAGAGTGGTAAACTCTTCCAGAAAGAGAAGATGTTGAAAAAATTGTACAATACATATCGAACCTAAAAAATGTAATATGTGAGAAAAACATTCACCGGTTTGGCTTAATAACTGATTAAATATTGTTGAAGATGGCATTATTTTGTTCTTTTTTATGGCTGAGTAATATTCCATTGTATATATGTACCACATCTTCTTTACCTATTCCTCTGTTGATGGACATTTAGGTTGCTTCCATGTCCTGGCTATTGTAAATAGTGTTGCAATGAACATTGTGGGGGGCACATAACTTTTCAAATTATGGTTTTCTCCAGGTACCAATGGTGCAGGAGGGTTCCCTTTTCTCCACATCCTTTCCAACATTTACTGTTTGTAGATTTTTTGATGATGGCCATTCTGACTGCTGTGAGGTGGTACCTCATTGTAGTTTTGATTTGCATTTCTCTAATAATTAGTGATGTTGAGCATCGTTTCATGTGCTTTTTGGCCACTTGTATGTCTTCTTTGGAGAAATGTCTGTTTAGATATTCTACTTACTTTTTGATTGGGTTGTTTGGTTTGTTTTGATATTGAGCTGCATGAGCTGTTTGTATATTTTGTAGATTAATCCCTTGTCAGTTGCTCCATTTAGAAATATATTTTTTTTCCATTCTGAGTGTTGTCTTTTTGACTTGTTTATGGTTTCCTTTGTGGTGTAAAACCTTTTAATTTTAATTAGATCCCATTTGTTTATTTTTGTTTTTATTTTCATTACTCTAGGAGGTGGATCAAAAAGATCTTGCTTCTACTTATGTCAAAGACTACTCTGCCTTTGTTTTCCTCTAAGAGTTTTATAGTGTCTGGCCTTACATTTAAGTCTTTAATCCATTGTGAGTTTATTTTTTGTGTATGGTGTTAGGGAGTTTGCAGCAACATGGATGGACGTAGAGATGGTCATACTGAGTGAAGTAAGTCAGACACAGAAAGACGAATGTCATATGATATTGCTTATATGAGGAATCTAAAAAAAGAAGGGTACAAATAAACTTAGTTACAAAACAGAAGTAGAGTCACAGATGTGCAAAACAAACTTATGTTTACCAGGGGATAAGAGGGGAGAGGGATAAATTGGGAGATTGGGATTGATATATATACACTACTGTATATAAAATAGATAACTAATAAGAACCTACTGCATAGCACAGGGAACTTTACTCAATACTCTGTAATGGCTTATATGGGAAAAGAAGCTAAAAATAGAGTGGATATATGTATATATATGTATAACTGATTTACTTTGCTGTACCCCTGAAACTAACATAATATTGTAAATCAATAATATTCTAATAAAAATTTAAAAATATATTGCTGAAGATGTAGATCATAATACTTGAAAACAAAGTAATAGGAACTATCCAAATGAAGGCTCAGAATTAAAAAAAGAACAAAACCTTAGTGAAAACAGGGGACAATATCAAGTTTAATAATAACCTTTAAAAAAAATTTGTTGAAACCTATATAGCTTGACAGTGTACACTTAAAGAAAATAAAATGGTCCAGGCAGATTATAAATTTCTGGAAACAAGGAAAAAATAGAAAAAAGAATAAGAGGAAGGAAAAAATTACATACTATGTGCAGAGAAATGAAGACACAACAACACAGTTTTCATCATAAACTATTCAAGAAGGGAATTGAACAACATCTTTAAAGATGTTTTTTAAAAAACATCATTTTTTTTTCTAAAAAAGAAAAAAAAAATGGCAGTCTAGAATTTTACTACCAAAAAAGATATTCTTCAAAAAGTTAATGTAAAGTAAAGACCTTTTATTCAGGGGCAAAAGATGAGAAAATCATCAGTAGTGTCCTGTACTGTAAGAAATGATAAAGTGCTTTCTTCAGGAAGAATACCAGATGGAAATTTAAATTTATATGAAAGAATGAGGAACTCTACAAAAAGTAAATATAAATAACATAAAATATGTTTTCTCTTTTTTGAAATTTCTTCAATATATATTGGCTTTTAAGGAAAAATATTATTACAATACTATTTTAATGAAAAGTGAGTTTATTATATATAATATACATAATATATATAAATATCTGAAAAAAAGCATAAAGAATGGGAAGGAGAATTTTGAAATATACCACTGTAATTGTCTAAGATTATATGTAACATTGCATACTTTTATTTTAATTGTAATAAGTATGCACATTTGAAGCAGTGAAACAATAAATAATTATAAAAAATCCAAATATACCCCATAATCAAATAAAGAACAAAAATGAAATCCTTAAAACACTCAACTCGGGCTTCCCTGGTGGCGCAGTGGTTGAGAGTCCGCCTGCCAATGCAGGGGACACCGGTTCCTGCCCCGGTCCGGGAAGATCCCACATGCCGCGAAGCGGATGGGCCCGTGAGCCATGGCCGCTGAGCCTGCGCGTCCGGAGCCTGTGCTCCGCAACGGGAGAGGCCACAACAGTGAGAGGCCCGCATACCGCAAAAAAAAAAAAAAAAAAAAAAAAAAAAAAAAAACACTCAACTCATTCAAACAAAAGGCAGACAAAATTAGAAAAATAAAATCGAAATCAAATGGAAAAAAATTTTTAAATGCAAATAGAAGATGATAGATTTAAGCCAAATCACATAAATAATTACACTATATTTAATGTTCTAAATCCTCCAATTATGAAGGATTTTCTAATTATGTTAAAAAAGCAATACCTGACTATATTCTGTTTACAAACTTCCACTTGATATATTGTAAAAAATAAAAAAAGAATTAAAAATTATATTATGCAAACATTAGCCATTAAAGCTGGAGTAACCATATTATTATCCAGCAAAAGTGCCTCCAAAATAAGAAAAATCACCAAAAATAGAGGTATTTCAAATTAATAAAGTATTCTTTTTTATCGTGAAGATAAAGCAATATTAATATGTACCTAATATCATATGCCATAAAAATGCTGACAGAATAAAATAGAAAACTTCATCTCTGTAGTAGAAGAAATAAAAACTCTTCTCTCAGTAATGAAATCAAAGGTAGACAGAAAATCAGAAGGGTTATAAAATATTTTAAGAAACAAATACTCTACACAATAACAGTAGAATGCACTTTTTTTGAAGTGTGCAGAGTACTTTTACTAAAAAGGAATATATCAACCCTGAAGGTCTAAACTAATTAAAAAGTATTAAATAATACAGAGAATGTTATTTTTACCAAAAAGGAAGTAAATTTGAAATAAATTAGAACTGCATGGGGAGGGATAATATTTTGAAATCAATAATAGACAGCTAAAAGAAAAAAAATCACAAGAAAAATTATAATTTATTTTAAACTGAATAGACATAGAAACATGAAACACATCCGATGGCAGTAGGATGTGATTATAGAAATATTTATAGGGAAATGTATAATACTCATGCCTGTATTAGAAAGAAAAAAGGTCTCATAAACTATATGCATTTCTACATTTACTATCTAGGACAGAAGAGTAAATTAAGAGTAGATTAAGTCCAGACTGAGTAGATGAAAAATAATTTTTAAAAGATAAGAATGGGGCTCAAAATAGGAAACAAACAAAAATTAGAGAAAGTCTTTTTCTTCAAAAATATCAATAACATTGATACATTTTTTAACAGAAATAAAAAAGAAGAATCACTAGAAAGCTATACTTCATTAAAATATAAGTGAATATTAAGAACAATATTTTCCAATAAATTTGACAACTTTAGATAAAATAGGTGCAATTTTTAAAGTCAACAAATTACCAAAAGTGAGTCAAAAATAATCTCAAAACCCATATATTCATCCATTTATTAAAATATTCAATCCCCCATTTAGAATCTTTCCACAAAGGAAACTTCCAGTCTATATTTCTTCAGTGATAAATTCTATCAAACATTTAAGAAAATGTTAACATCAATCTTACTAAAACACTTATAGATAATAGAAGAGTAAAGAATATGTACAAATAAGTTTTATCATACACTGCCTGACTTTTTTAAAAAAGACAAGGACATGACAAAACAAAATGAAAATCTTGAGGCAAATATTCTTAATGAGTACAAAAATACTTAACAAATGATTATCAAGTTGAGTTTAGGCCACTTTTAAAAAAATGTAATAAATCATGATCAGGTAGTATTTATCTCAGGAATATAATATTGCTTAGTATTTAAAAATCAATATATTTCACCATATTGAAAACACAATAAAAACAAAACCATATAATCATCTCAATATCTGAAGAAAAAGCATTTGACAAAATTGACAGTTTTCTCAGAATTGAAATTCCTAGCAATGAAGAGATTGAAGGGTATGTCCTTAACCTGATAAAGTGTATCTACAACAAAATTAAATACATTTAACATCATATTTAGTGGTGAAAGACTGATTTTTTTTTCCTTAAAATCAAAAATAAGGCAATGATGTTTGCCCTCACCATGTCTGTTCAACATTAAACTGGAGGTCTTATCTAGTGCAATAAAACAAAATAAATGAATAACTAATTAAGACAAATAATTAACATTATGCAGCTTGAAAAGAAAGAGGTAAAACTGTCTTTACTCTCTGTTGACAGGAAGGGACAGGATAACTCTACGCTTGTGCACATGCAGTCCGGCTTATGATCAGGACTGCCCTTATCTATAAAGCTGCTAACCTTGAACCTTGAAAGGAAAAGATAAGCACCAGCTGCCAGTCTTTTAGCTGTACAAGATGTCCTGGACAATGTAAGCCCTTTTTCTGAAATGATTTCATTGATGCCTTGTCCCTGAAGTCAGGAAGTACCTTGCCAGTAAGTGACTGCCTTTTAAGTTCTTTTGATATTGGACAATGCCCCCTGGCCATCCAGAACCCCGTGTGCTCAACACCAAAGGCATGGAAGCTGTCTACTCGCCCCCAAACATATCTCAAATTCAAATTCTAGATCAAAAGTTCATAAGGACCTTTAAGACTCATTACTCATGGTGCTTTATGAAAAGGATTGTCAACACTATGGGAGAGAAACCCGATAAAGAGAACATCAAAAAAAAAAAAAAAAACTGGAAGGATTACACCACTGAAGATGTCATTGTTGTTATAGAAAAAGCTGTAAAAGCCATCAAGCCTGAAAAAATAAATTCCTGCTGAAGAAAACTGTGCCCAGGTGTTGTGCATGAATTATTCACATGATTTGTGACAGAGCCAATCAAGGAAACCGTGAAAGGGTTGTGGATATGGCAAAATAGCTGGGGGCTGAAGGATTTCAAGATATGCATCTTAGAGAAATTCAAGAACTAATAGATGCTATGCTAGAGGAATTAAGAGAAGACAACTTGATGGAGATGTGCCCTTCTGAACCAGTGCCAGACAATGAAGACTTAGAAGCAGCAGCAGAAAACAAATTGACATTAGACAGTCTGGAAGAAGGGTTCTAATTATTCAAGACTGCTTTTGGCTTCTGTTATGACATGGACTCTTCTATGATATGGGCACTGAAACTTCAGCAAAAGATGGAAGAAGGGTTGATACTGTATAGAGACATTTTTAGAGAAATGAAAAGTCAAAAAATTCAGACAGCAGTTACAATCTAGTTCTGTAAATTTACACCAAGTGTGCCTGCCTCTCCTGCCTCACTTTCCAGCTCCTCCACCTCGTCTGCCTCTGCCACTCCTGAGGCAACAAGACCAACCCCTCCTCTTCCTCCTCCTCCTCAGCTTACTCAATGTGAAGACAATGAGAATGAAGACATTTATGATGATCCACTTCCATTTAATGAACAGTTAATAATCATCACACTGCAGTTAACAAACTTATCTGTTGTGTATGTGTGTGAGCATCTTCACATGAAAATCTAATAACTCTACCACAAGAACTGTATGAGACATTTTTATATCATCATCATCATCATTGCCAAAGATTGCATCTTGTAGAACATCCTCTCAAGACTTGTATTGAAGTGGAAAGCCTATCCTTACATAGGCATAAAGTGAGTGATATTTAATATAAAATTAATAATGTGTTAGTTTTTACTGTTTTATATTTAGCTTTCAAATAATTACATTACCATACAGTATGTCTCTCTCTCTTGTAGTTGGAGAAACCGCATATCAGCCTATCATCACAAGTAAGATGTTTAAAATAATGTTACAATTGTCCAATGCTGCATTATGAAAATGACTGTAAGGCTGTATGCTATAAAAATTTTATAACAATTCCTTCATTAGTGTATAGGGTAGGCTACATTGAAGCTATCTGATCGATTACACTAGGCTACCATAAAGCAATCATATTGCTGCTTCTTCATTATAAATGCATGAAACCTTACACCTGTAAATAAATATTAATTTCTTTTTCACAGCAGCTTTTCATTTTTGATGTTTAATGTTAGCACTACTTATAACATCTAGTGTTTTGTATCATATAAGAAAATATTGATGTAGGTGCTGACAGACAATTCATCTTATGAGAAGACCTTGTGAACTTATGGTATTGATAAATGCAGTACACTACTGTAAATTTTCTCTTCCTTATGGTAATCTTAATACCATTTTTTCTCTAACTTGCTTTAAGAATACAGAATATAATACATGTAACATACAACATGTAACATGTAACAACATGTAACATACATATATATATATATATATATATATTTTTTGGCCATGCTGCTTGCAGGATCTTGGTTCCCTGACCAGGGATCAAATTCAGACCCCCTAAAGTGGAAATACAGAGTCCTAACCACTGGACCACCAGGGAATTCCCAAAACATGTATTAATCAGCTGTTTATGTTATTGGTAAGATTTCCAGTCAAAATAGGCTGTTAGTAGTTGAGTTTGGGGAGTCAAAAGTTATACGTGGATTTTCAACTGCATGGAGGGTCAGTGCCCCTAACCCCTGCATTATTCAAGGATCAACTGTAGGTATAAAATTCTGAAGCAAATTAATAGCAAGATGAATTAAATAGGATTATACCAAGTGGAATTTATCCATGGAATACAAGCATAGTTCAATATACAAAAATCAATGAATGTGATATACCATGTTAATAGAATGAAGGATAAAAATCATTTGATCATCTCAATAGAAGTACTAAAATCTGACAAAATTCAACGCCCTTTCCTGATAAAAACTGTCAACAAACTAGGAATAGAAGGAAATTACCTCTACATAATGAAGGTCTTATGTGAAAAGACCACAGCTAACATCATGCTCAATAATATTTACTAGAAGATTAGGAACAAGGCAAATATTTCCATTCTTGTCCCTTCTAATCAACATAGTCCGGGAAGTCTTAGATAGAGCAATCAAGCATGAAAAAAAAATAAAATAAAAACATTCTAATCAGAAAAGAAGTAGTTATCTCTGTTAACACAGTATATAATCTGATATGTAAAAATCCTAAAGATTTCACAAAAAAACTATTAGACATAATAAATGAATTCAACAAAATTTCAGGATACAAAATCAACATACAAAACTCAGTTGTGTTTTTATATACTAACAATGAGCTACACAGAAAGAAAATCAAGAACATAATCACATTTAATGTAGCATCGTACAGAAGTAATAGATAAGTATAGCAGCATGTACCTGTCAATCCCAAAAGGACCTACCACATAGAACAGGGGGCACTGCTCAATATTCTGTAATAACCTAAAATGGGAAAAGAATTTGAAAAAGAATAGATACATGTACATGTATAACTGAGTCACTTTGCTGTACACCAGAAACTAACACAACATTGTTAATCAACTATGCTCCAATATAAAATAAAAATTAAAAAAAAAAAAAAAAAAAACTAAGTGAAGGGACACTTATGTTCACTAAGGAAAAGAGTTGTCATCTTTATCTTCATTTCTTTGTTTTCAGTGGCAGCATACATATCTTATTCAGACCAGCTTATTTGAATGGAGAACTGTACATAAATAGATCTATCTATCTATCATCTATCAATCATCTACCTATTCAGGTATTCATATCTGTTCATTTTAGAACAGCAATTAGAAATCAAAGTGTCATTCCCTTGTTTAAAACCATTTTATGGCTTCTCCACTAAGGTCCTTAGGGTGGTATAAAAAAATCATTTTTTCCTCTGGCTCTTGCCTTCTACACCTGCACCACTTCTTCCCATTCCCCGACATGGGATCTCCATGCTGCCTCTGGTTCTAGTCTTTGTATACACCAGATTCTCTCTTGATTACTTTCCATCATCCATCCCTTTGTCAACCAGGCACCTGAGCTGTTTGTGTTCCAAGCCTTTTCTAAAGTCTTTCTTCCCCCATAAGGCCTGTCCCTACCCTCTTCTTGTCCCTCAAACACAGACATGATCAATTTCTTCTCTATGCCCCATTGTACACTGCACTTTGCTGGTCATTATAACTGTTGCAGTCTAAGGTTAATACATGATTGTTTGTATCCTTCTGCCTCATAATATTCACAGTTCCTAGCCAAGGCTTTGAAATATAGTAAATATTAAATAAATGTTTATGAAATTAACAAATAAATAAATGAATGTTGGAACATTAAAAAAAAGAAATAATACTTAAAAATAAATTTAACCAAGGAGGTAAAATGTATGTACACTGAAAACAGTAAATATTGAACATGTAGATGACAGAAATAAAATGGCAAGAAATTCCATGTTCATGGATTGAAAGAATTGATATTGTTAAAATGTCCACATTACCCAAACTGATCCACAAATTCAATGGAATGTGTATAGAAATCTCTTTGGTTTTTTTTACAGAAATAGGAAAAAATAATTCTGTTATATGGGGACACAAAGCACTACAAATAGCCAAAGTAATCTTGAGAAAGAAGAACAAAGCTGGAGGCATCACATTTCCTGACTTCAAAACATATTATGTAATCTACATGTACATAATTTTACATATTACATAAACATATTATGTAATACTACATAATCAAAACAGTGTGGTCCTGGCATAAAGGCAGATATATAGACCAATGGAACAGAATAGAGAGCTTAGAAATAAACCCATGCATATATGGTCTGCTAATATTCAACAAAGATACCAAGAATACACAGTGGGAAAAGGACATTCTCTTAAACAAACTGTAGTGGGAAAATGTATAGGCACAGAAAATAATGAAATCAAACCTTGTATTACATCATACACAAAAATCAACTTAAAGTGGGTTAAAAACTTAAATGTGAGACCATAAACTATAAAACTTATAGAAGAAAAGATAAATGAAAAGCTCCTCTACATTTGTCATGGCAATAATTTCTGGGATTTGATACCAGGAGCACAGACCGAAAAAGCAAAATTATATAAATTAAACTACATCAAAATTAAAAGCTTCTGGGCAGCAAGGAAAAAAGAATCAATGGAGTAAAAATGTAACTTACAGAATCAGAGAAAATATTTTCAAACCATCTATCTGGTACAAGGTTAATATCTAAAATATATAAGAAACTCCTACAACTCAATAGCAATTAACCAATAACCAAAAAAACAATAACCCAATTAAAAAATGTGCAGAGTAATTGAATAGATATTTCTCTAAAGAAGACATACAAATGACCAACAGCTATATGAAATAAATACTCAAGATTATTAATTATCAAGAAAAAACAAATATCATATATTAACACATATATGTGGAATCCAGAAAAATGGTAGAGATGAACCTATGTGCAGGACAGGAATAGAGACTCAGATGTAGGGAATGGAAGTGTGGACAAGGTGGGGGGAAGGGGAGAGTGTGATGAATTGGGAAACTGGGATTAACATATATACACTACCAAGGGTAAAACAGATAACTAGTGGGAACCTGCTATATAGGGCAGGGAGCTCAGCTTGGTGCTCTATCATGATCTAGATGGCTGGGATGGGGGTGGGGTGGGAGAGAGGGGATATATGTATACATATATTCACTTCATTGTACAGCAAAAACTAACACAACATTGTAAAGCAACTATACCTCAATTTTTAAAAAAAGGAAATTCAAATCAAAGTCACAATGAGATATCACTTCATATCTGTTAGGATGGTCTTTATAAAAAAAAATAACAGCAAATGCTGGTGAGGATGAGAAGAAATCAGAATTCTTGTTCATTGTTCCTCGGACTCTAAAATGGTGTGGCTGTTATGGAAAGCAATACAGTGGCTCCTCAGAAAATTAATAATAAAACTGCCATATATGATCCAGCAATCCCACATCTGGGTATTTATCCAAAATAATTGAAAACGGGATCTTGAAATGATATTTGCATTCCCACATCCACTACAGCTCTATCTACAATAGCAGGAGGTAGAAACAACCTAAAAGTTCATCAATGGATGAATCAATATGGAAAATGTGGTATAAACATGCAGTGTCATATAAATCAGCCTTGAAAAAGAAGGAAATCTTGACATGTGCTACAACATGGATAAACCTTGAAGACAATAAGCTGGTTATAGGAGAAATAGTGCATAATTCCACTTATATAAGGTAGCTAAAATAGTCAAACCTGGAGAAGCAGAAAGTAAAATAACAGTTGCCAGGAACTAGAGGAAATGGGAAGTTGCTCTTCAATGAGCATAGTTTGAGTTGAGTGAGATGAAAAAGTTCTGTATACCTCTGTACAATAATGTGCATATATTTAACAAAGCTGTGCTATATACTTACAAGTTTGAGAGGGCAGATTTCTGTTAGATGTTTTTAATAATAATAATAATGTCAGCAAGATAAGAATAAGCAATAAAGGAGACTGAGTGGGCAGAAGAGTAAGGCAGAAGAGAGAATGTGGTGCTCAAGAATAGATAGATATTAATAGTCAAATAGTAATCCATTAACTAAGATGAGGGCTCATTGGTTTAGCAACAAGGAAGTCATTGGTAAAATTCAAAATAGCATTTCTGTAGAGGGGGAGGGCAAAGCCAATAATTCAAAAAAAATAGAAAAGTAAGAAAGTGGTTACAGTTAGAGTCAAAACAGTAGTAACTCTTAGGATGGAAGGAAATGTTGGTGATTGAGAGGCTACTATGGAGAGCTTCTGAGTATCTGGCAAATTTCTGTTATCTGACATGTGTAGTCATAAGTAGGTTTGTGCTAAAATAATTTTTTACACCATACATTTATTTTATATTTTTGTGTAAATAATATCTAAATTTTAAACTTTACAAAAGAAGATTAGAAAGAGAAGCAGGGCAAGTTTTCCTATATACGGAAGCAGAGAAATGAGGCAGTAATTAGAGAAAATTGTAAGATTTAGAAAGGTTTTAAATTGTTTTTAATGGAGAGAAATAAAGCATTTGTAATCTGATAGGAATTATCTAGTTGAAAGTAAATGATGATGATACAAAAGAAGTGGGAGAATTCCTGGAGGTATATTTTTGAAATGTATTAGAAGATGGAATCTAGCACACATGCAGAAGGCTTGGCTTTACTTAGGAACAAGGGCAATTTATCTCCAGTAAGAGGAATAAGTTGGAGAGTGAACATAGATTTAAGTGGGTGGGTAAATGTAGATGTGAACTTGTGCAAGATCTAAATTCCATTTTTCAACTTCACTTGACACAAGATCATCAAATAATTTTGACGTTTTAGAAAGAGGAGCTTCATGCGTAATAAAACTGGAGAACATACAAAATTGAAGTCTAAGGGAGCAAAAGAGGGACTGAAAGGGAAATGCAATATGATTGCTCACATCATTAAAGATCCACTTGAGGTCTGTGGTTATGATTTCAAAGTGAGAACAGTCAGCATAATTATTTTTTTAGAGTTATGGTTTTGACAGGTGAATAAGAAGTAGCAAAAAAGTGCCAAGGGAACTGAGGTTGTCTGAAAGGAAGTAATTATAATAATTAATCTTACTTCAAGCTAGAAAGGAGGGAAGTAAAAAGATAAGAGGGTTGAAAAGCAATTAATAAGGAAGGTTGGTGTGAAAGAAATGTTGAGTTAAAGTACTTGGGAGAGTAAACTATTATGAATTTATGGTTAGAAGTTAGAGGACTCAAAATTGAGATTAAAGTAATGTGAGATTGAGGAAGTTCTGTGGTATGAAAATAACAATTTATTCTGGAGAAAGGGAGATAGACAAGATCATTGAAGGGAACAGAAATCAAGGTAGTTGAAATGTGAAAGTATTGGAAATATAATCTATCTGGGTACTGGAATTACTGAAAATTATGTTAGGAGGGATTCCAGAGAATGGCAGTGAGCCAGAATTTACAATGATCAAGGAATCAGAAGTTGTAGTTAAAGGGTCTTTGGAGGATTGCAAAGTGGAGGAAGGTGATTTAATTTGGTGAAACATTTTAGATTTTTAGGGAGGAATGAGGGAAGAAGGTCTGGAAGTGATAGTGAATAACAAGAAAGACACCTATGTCACCTCAGAATTGGTGGTCAGGGTGCAAAAAACCATCAAGATATTTAAGAAGACTTTGAGTTGAAAGTTTCAAGATTTTACTGCTTATTAATTAAGAGTTCCAGAAAGTACACTGTAATGGTGTCAGGAGGTGAAGAGCGCCTATGGATGTGGTCAGTGCTTTTGGAGGATAGGCAATAAGGAATATGTAGAGCAAGTTGGTAATCCTGGGTGTCTTGATGGGATTTACACAGAGGGTGATCAAAGGATTTAATATTATTCTTATAGATACCTCTAGAATTGGTTAGTTGAGGTTATTTTGTGAAGGGATTGGTTAGGACCTTGTTAGAAGCATGCAGTACTCTGGGACTACCTTTTCACTTGTTCCAACAGTGACACGGAATCTAGGAAACCAGAGATCTTATACAAAGCACCTGCATATCTGGAACTCCTTCCTGGTCCAAGGAACACACTAGAGCTTCAGTGGTGGAGGTATGGATGCTGAATAAGAAGTGGTTCTACTTAGAATACCTGGAATTCTATGCTTTTTTTCTTGACTTCTTCCAGGGGTAGCACTGTAATTCTGCTGAATACTGAGTATGTCAACCACACTTCAGGAGGTTTGTTCCCAATAAACATTTTCTAGGCTGCAGAATCCCTAAGATATTGTCACATTCTTTTTCACTTACATTTCTAATATACAAATCTTTTAGCTCTTTTTGAAAATATAGCTTTCTACTTAAACTGCATCCTTAACAGATAAAGTTTGTACATAATAGTGAAAACATGAATTTTTTTTCTTTCTCCCCAATGACCTTGTAAAAATTCCAACTGAAGCAATAAATCCCTTTTGTGCACTAGTGTTTCTGAGCTTCTTTGAAGAATACTTTTCATTTTGTAAGTATAGTACTTGAATTGAAAGTTCTGAGAAAACACAGTTTGTCAGTATAACAGGTCAGTTGATGTCTTTTTCAAAATGTATTTGTTTTGTTTTCCTTTCTTATGCTTTAAGTGCTTTACCAGACCTTAATGTTAAAATTAAGAAAGAGGGCTTCCCTGGTGGCGCAGTGGTTGAGAGTCTGCCTGCCGATGCAGGGGACATGGGTTCATGCCCCAGTCCTGGGAGATCCCACATGCCGCGGAGCGGCTGGGCCCGTGAGCCATGGCCGCTGAGCCTGCGCGTCCAGAGCCTGTGCTCCGCAACGGGAGAGGCCACAACAGTGAAAGGCCCGCGTACCGCAAAAAAAAAAAATAATAATAATAAAAAAGTAAAGAAAGCGAATTGTCTTTACAGGCAATGGCATTTATCGAATATCTATTTTGTGTCAAGAATTGTGCTAAGTTCTGATGACACAACAACCACAAAATTAGAATTTACCCTAAACCTTACACTTATAATCTATACGGAGGCTGACATGGAAACAAAGTGCAACAAAACATAGTCAGAAATAATAATTCTATAGTCTGAGAAATTGTATAATTAAAAATATACCTAGTTTACTCATTTATTTACTAATATTTATGTAAAATAAACAATTTCAAAATGTATTGCTACTAATAAAAACTGCACTGGAATGTTAAAGTCAGTCTATTTTAAGTTATTTATTAGCATTCAAAACATGATCCTCAGAATAATCGTACAAAATAATTGCTCCTAATGCCATTGTATCTGTTGAATAATAAAAGTTCAGAGAGATTGTGTTGTTTGCTAAAACTAGCAAGTGACACAAATAAATTATTAGCAAAGGCTTCTCAGATGGATGGGCCAATATGATTTCAGCTATGTCATAATTTATCTAGCAATATTTGTGGAAATATGAGCTGATACAGTTCTTTATTTTTTTGGTGTAGATCTTTGCTAATTCTCTTGGATGTCTTAAGAAATGGAAAATACACGAGTCATTTGTAATTATAGATCTGCTTCCTGGAAAAGAAGCTAATGATTTAACTCATGCAAACAAGCTTATAAGTTATTTAATACTGCATTTTTCAACATTAACAAAGTCAATATGGATTTAAAGCATAACATTCTATTAGAATGTAAGTGAGAGAAACTTTGCACTGCAAACATCTTCTTATCAAAATGTGTTTGCCAATAAAGCAATTTTGTGCTCCTTCTGAAAACTGTACAAGGCAGATGTCATCTGCATCCTGAAATTAGACATCATCATGCAAAAAATCAGTTTACCAAATGTGTTGACATGTAATACAATGACAGCACTCATTTGTATACATATATTGCCAGAAAGTCCAGACAGCACATTATTTTTATAGTGTTTTGCATAATGTATATTTTACTGCAATATAACTTGACAACTTTTCAAGGCAAATTTTATCTTTGCTATCAAAGATGCAGAATGTGCAGCAAAGCTTTAATATATATGATATGGTTTGGGCCATTCAAAAGCTATTTTTTGAGATGCTCTGTCTAAATGCTCATATTCAGGTTTAATGAGCTCTAAGCCTTATGTGTCTAAATTAAATTATTATTCATAAATGCAAAAACAAACTGTACATAATTCTTTGTTATTGGCAAAGAGATTTATTACAAAGGAAATGAGGTGAACCATATTGTAAAATGTTTGGATTTTTTTTTATAAATGCAAATAAAAACAGTAATATAGTAAAAACCCCATTTAGAGTGCCATGCTACTGAACATTGGATTATAGTGCCAGTCAAATCATGTTTCTCTTATATATAATATGTATCTAACTCTTTCCTTATGAAAGAAGTATTCAGTGTGATTCATCACTATTATAACACAACTAACACAGTCTTGCAGTCTTTTAAAGGCATTACTGAATCATTTATCACACTGACTTTATCCAGTAGTTTACAACTCTTTTAGAGGAAAACAAAAAACTAGCTTTCATATGAACAACATTGGCTTTCTCGGAATGAGGGACTCAACAACTCTAGCTGAAAAACAAAATTCACAGAGATAGTAAATCAATTTGCACATACCATGACTGTTTGATAATAGCTGATGAAAGATTGTAAAAGGTTTAGATCCTGAGAACCATAGAAAAGTCATAGATTTCATTCAACCAGCATTGATTGAGCACTTTTTAGATTCCTGAAAATTCTGGGCTCAGGTATTAAAAGATAAATAAACAAGGTTTCTACCTCCCAAACCCTTAATGTCTACCAGAACAGACAGGCACATATGTGAGTAATAATAATGCTTTATGAAATAGACTCTCAGTAGAGGTATTTGGTGGAGGTATAATTCAATATTTAAATTTTTCCTTATAATGTTCAACCTTAAAGAGTCTGGATTTAGTTTACTTAAGGTGGAGTAAAGAATTTATGAATATTCATTTACTCAAATTCCAAATTTCAAACTTATTTTAGTACACATCATTAGCTGATCACAAAAATTCACATTCTTTTCTTTGTAACCATTTATTATAACACCAATGCTATCATAATAGTGTCATTTGAGTACTCCTCAATAGGTCTTAGATCTTCGAAAGCTATTGATAATTGTTCTAAAATGCTCACAATCACAAATGCTCAAAGAGCATTCCATGCCTACAATTTACTTAGTACCTTGCCCACCTGTTAATAGTGAGAAAGAGTTCATGGTTCCAAGAAGTTGAAAACTACCCTGGCTAACAAAGACCCAAAAAAAAAAAAAAAAAAGAATTGAAAAAAATTATAGGAGACTTCAGAGAATTAATGGGAAGACAAGAAAATCAGTCTGGCAAAAGGTCAAGGACTAAGGAACACTAAGCCATAGATATCATAAAAGAGATCATGCCATAGACACATTTTGAGATGTCATTGCTGGCTCCACAGCCACTGCTATCAATGGTTACTGCCACTGCTGGACACTGCCTGCACGTCATGCCCTGTTGAGGACATTTACCTGTACATTACTTACTACAGTAGGAACACCTGATTATTCAAAACCAGGACATGTACGTCCCCTTTGACGTCAGATTATGGGGAGAGTGAATATTTCTCTGTCTGTCCTTTGAATTATAGTCAAAGGGGCTTTGGGTGATTGAGAGCAAAAGTAAACAAATTAATTAATGCCCTCTACAGCTACATTTTATCTCAACTCTCATTCACCTTATTGAATCTTGTCATTTCCTTGCTTAAAAGCTTTCAGTGCATTCCCACTACCCAAATAATATCTTTGAAACTTTAGGATGCAATTTTATGGTGATCACAATTGCCTTTTGTCAATATTTCTAGTCTAAACTTTCTCTGTTTCTCTTGCAAACAAGTCACATTAAGAAAAAAAAATCACCATTTCCTATATGTGCTATTTATTAATATATGAGTATATATATATATAGATAGATATTTCTTATGAATCTTGTTTTACTTATTTTGATTCTATGTCTCCCTGTTCAATTGGAAAAAGCATTTCCATCATTTCTCAATCAAGCTTTCTTTTTTTTTCATATGTTACTCCTCTCTGAAATCTCTCTATACCACTCTCCTACAATACAGAATGGCCTACTCTATTCTCTCTGCTTCTAACTCTATGTATGTTATTTATACAATTGTATATTTATCTTAGTGTATTTTTCTAGACCAAGAGCTACTTGAGGAGATGAGTTTTGTCATATTTTACTTATTTCCTAGTCATTACAAATATTTGTTAATTACTTATTGCATGTCTTTACTTAGTACTAGGGATGCAGTAGAGATCTTTACATCTCTCACTTAAAACAATAATTGACATAAAATGGGAGTTAGTACAAGACATGAATGACAAGCACTTAAGGAAATTGCTTTGAAACTATCATTTTCAGAAGTGCTGGGGAAGGAGGAATTATTTATCAGTTGCATCTGATTATTTCCCAATTCTGCATTTATATTTGAGAGTTTAGACTGACAGAGTTTGGAACACTTTTATACACTTCAGTGGGTTTCATTACAAGTTTAGTTCATGTTTACCATGTTCAACATAATTATTGAAATAAATGTATTTATATAAAATGATGCATTTTTCCATCAGTGGTAATTAGCTTGGTCTTGGTTGCCAGTAGTAATTTTTTTTTAATGGTTTGCTGTTTTCTCAGCATTTTTGCAGCTTCTGCTTTAAATGGGATACTGGATATACCAGGTTGACACCTTTTGTATTCATTCCACACTGTTACAGATAAGTAGTATAACATCTCTTACAAATTCACTGTGAATAACTATTTTTAGTAAAACCATCTATTCAAATCTCAGTAGAAGTCATTTAGTCTTCCCATCAAATCCCTACACTTTTCTTAAGTGTTCCTACTAAACTATCATTAATTTTTTCTGTCACCGTTTAGGTAACAATACTGATTGTGAATGCTCTATGATGACTTGCTGACAAGGTTGGAAATCCAGTCAAGCTCAAAGAAATGAATGGTGTCAGTGATATAATGCTATTTAATATGTGTGGAAGTATTTAAATCCTTCTACTTGTAATAGACAAGAACTTATTACAAGGGGGAAGACTTGAGAGTGAAAGCTGTGTGATTGGAAATAGGGTGTTTCTTTGGAAGGCTGCTTCTTTCCATAATGAATAGAAAGGAAATCTAGCTGAGAGTCTCTAATTTCTTGCAACGTGTAGTGCAACAAACACAAAGGTAACTACCTCTTTATATATACTGCCACTTATCAGGTTTTTCTTTTTTTTTTGGCAGTGAATTTCTAAGTATGGCCCCGGGTTCCTGGGATTCCGGAACTGCTTTCTGAAGGTCAGTGAGTTAAAATTTTTTCTACAGCAAGATTAAGTTTTCATTTGTCTTTTTAACTCTCATTCTTTTATAAATGCATAATGTAACTTTTAAAAGTCTACAGGATGTGTAATGTTGCAACAGATTGAATATGGAAGTAGATATGTGAATCCAGCTGTCTCTTACTAAGCCAGACATTGAAGAGATTAGAAGCATGTCATACAGTGACACTCATCACTGTTTTTGTAAAATATAGTCATTTTTCCATAAAAAATATATTTTAAATGTAATGGGGTTTGCATTGTTTCTTCATCAAGTTAATTAGAATATGTAAATTTTTCTTAGCTCTAACATCTAATGTAAATATCAATAGATATAACTCACAATAACAAGGCTGAGGACGCCTTTGTGTTCCTGAATCATTTGTAAAAATGTAAAGAAGTCCTGAGACTATAAGGTTTAACAACCACTGACCAAAAGAAGTTGACTTGCTTTGAGTCTTTTCTGGGACTGTGTAGCTTAACTAATTGCGTAGCTAATTCTATGACTTATGTTGTATTGTATTATAGAAACATGATTTATAAGTCCATAAAGTGTTTTCCCATCTTACTTTACTTCCCTTTTCATAATACCCATTACACTCCACTGTAATTGCTTGTTTATCTTCCTCCCTCATAGCTCAGGTGAGACTACATAGGTAATTAATGAAAAGCTGATTATAGCATCATAATTTAATGAGATATTAATATTGTTTTAATAGCTGTATGCCCATCCACTCACCTATATATATATATACCTTTGTATTCAAGCACACCATCCACAAACATTTCTAGGTTCTTTTATACCCTTTTGCCTTAGGAGAAATTTAGCGTCTTAGTCTGTTTGGTCTGCTATAACAAAATAACACAGGCTAGGTGATTTATAAACAGCAGAATTTTAATGCTCACAGTTCTGGAGGCTGGAAGTCCAAGATAAGAGTGCCAGCATGGTAGGACTAGGGTCCTCTTCTGGGTCAAACATAAGGTTTTATCCTCACATGGTGGAAGGGAGTAAGGAGCTCTGTGGGATCTCTTTTCTAACAGCATTAATCCCATTCTTGAGAGCTCCACTGTCATGACCTAATCACTTCCCAAAGGCCCAACTTCTTAATACCTCCCAAAGGCTCTACCTATTAATACCATCACTTTTGAGGGTTAGGATTTCAATATACGTATTTGAAAGAAACACAAACATTCAGGTCATTGCATTTAGTTAGAGATCAAAAGTAGAAGTGGCTTGCAAGCTACTTCCTTTCCTGCCATATACTTTTCAAAGGCTCAGCTCATGATAGAAATTGTGCTAAGGCACAGAGTGCAAAGAAGTATTTCTAAAGACAGAATGTAAGCAGATTAAAAAAAAATGAGAGAGAGAGAGAAAAAGAGAGAGAGAGGGAGAGACTCAATCAAGGCTAGCATGTTGAGAGTTGGAGAAAGAGAAGAAAGTACTTCTTGAAGTCTTGGACCAATAAAATGGCAAGACTCTATAGAGGATAGTTCTATGGTAAGCATAAAGTAGATAGACTCTTGTCACTGAAGTACTCAGATCTTATAAAATTTTTCATATATTATATGAGACAAAGAACAGTACTGTCATCAGACTCCAAGGAATCACTCATGATTTAGTCAGTGAGAAGTACAGTTCTATTCACCTTAGAGATTTGAAAATCTGCTCCAGTTTTCAACAAACATCAAGACTGACTCAATTTCTAGAAGCCTTTCTCAAAAAAACCTAGTAGAAGTTCAAGCTCATATTACATTTGTTCTAAAAAAAGGTAGAAGTTGATACTTATTGCTCAGTTGAATTTGTAGAATAGGGTTCATAATGTTTATATATGAAAGTTAGGTTAAATCTCCATTTTTACAGTGCATACTTCCTTCTGCTTGATTTGCAAATAATTTAAAAATAAATTGTCTATTTAGTCATGTCACCTTAGTGAATTACAGAAATTCAACGAAAACACAATAGGAACTCCTTTAGGAGGCAGCATACACATTGTAAACTCACTGTTAACCATGAGGGACAAACATGAAAAAATATCATTTGCCCAAGGTCATGGAGCCGACCTTGGCTTCTTGGTCAGTCTCTTGAATATCTTGGAAGGACTAGGTTTTTGTTATTAGAGAACAAAAGGCCTATTTCATGTTTTGCCCCAATGTGCCACTTTTTACAAAAAAGGGATATTGAGTATTGTAAATACGAGTTTGTAAAGAGCCAAAGGAAGGATCAGTATCCCCGTGCCAAGATACAAAATCCCAGTACAAAACTGAACTCCTGCTATCACTTGTCTGGCACCTTCAAACTAGCCCTTGGAGAAATGTGTTCTGTTTTAGAGCCTTTGTACATTTAAATTAGGAAGTTGAACCTTCAAAGCTAACATCAGAAAACATTGCAGAAGCTACCCATGGCATGTTCCTGGAGGTCTCTATTAGCAACATAGAAACCTGACTGGATAGTCCCTATATTTTTGTTTCAATTTCTCTCTATTTTGGTTAAAACATGAGGCAGAAATTCTGGTTGTAGAACATAAGCACTTTTTTTTTCTTTTATTAAGAGTCTCATCCTCCTCTATTTAACTTTATTCTCTGTTCTTAGCTATGGAATATGAAATTTAAGGAGAAAGTTGGATTTTTTTAGTTTTAAAGATCAAGCCTGTCGAGCTGCTGCCCCTGACGATTTAACTGAATTATTAATTTGAAGGAAATAAGTCAAATCCCATATCTCAACCTGAGCTGACTTTTCATGATACTCATAACAGGAAGTCCTCGATTTTTTTTTCCATGAGAGAATATTTTTCTTTTTAATTTATTGCTAATCCTCAGGATAATCTACCTTATCAAATCATCAATCATTAAGCTATAAAATGCTTATACAAATAATGTAGATATGATTTCCATAAGGAATAAATTAGGGGTGGGATTCAACAATGTAAGTATAAACTGTTTAAGTATAAATTGTTAGACATTCCCATATGATATGAATAACAGTGGTGTGCTGAAGCCAGCTTTTACTATCTCATGAGACAATTGTTAAATTTTCAGGTTTTTTGTGAGCTAGTTGACATCACATTTGTAGCTTGAAATCAGCTGTGGTGGAAATATTTACATCATTGAACCCAGCAAATGTTATAAATCACTGCTTTTTCCTGCTTGGAAAGCAGGTTATTAAATATTTATGAGTACACCCCTGTATATAAGGCCAGTGTTAGCATCTCCATTTTGTAGGATAGTCAAAAAACTATAATTTTTGTTGGAAGCAAATGTTTCTTCAAATAAAGCTATTAAGATTATGTCACAATGAGATAAATGAAGCACATTTTTTAGTCAGACCATATAATCAATTATTTCTTTATCTTTATTTTTTTGGTTTCATTTGTTTTAGCTAAACTGAGTAAAATACAATGGAGAGATTTTAGTTTTTGTCAAAATATCAGCCTACAGCTCCTTTGTGTCATACTTTAGCTTATTCTGAAAAATAACATCTAAGGAGATATTACTGACTCTGTACTCATCAACTGTCTCATTCACAATGCTCCTACATAATTCTTATTTCCCAGTTTTGGTACTTATTTACTAATGATAATGATACATTTACTACTTTTAGATTATTTCTCTACTTCCTAATTTTCCTTGTACATATACTATGTGCAAGTATAGGATTAGACATATCATATTATTATAGAATTTGATTCTCACAATCATTAATGTCATTTCTCCATCTTACAAATTGAGAAAATTGAGATCCTATAGGATCAGAATTTATTGATGTCATATAGCTAATAAGTGGCAGAAAGAATCTTATCCCAGGTTTCCAAATTTCTATCTCTAATGAAGAAGCTTCCTAGATACATCAAAATTATTAACTGTTTTTCATCACACCTGCTTACTGGATATCTAATATTCCTTTGTTAGACAGAGTAAATAGACATGTGTATGCTTACAAGCTTTATTTATGTTTCCTTTTCCTCTTCAAAGAAAGTTATACACCTAGTTTTTCAATTTGAAAACATGCTTTACAGATTAACTTGAATAATATGAAGCTATTACATTTTACTCAATTATTCTTCTTAGTTTACATATTTAGGTGTTTATAATGATATAAGTCAAATTTTGAAATGTAGTCTTGTAAGCCTTAGCTTGGAAATGAAGCTGTTGACTGCATTTAAATACAGCTAAGAGTTCATTTTCAGTTTGATACAATAAATCTGTGTTAAGTGCTGAGTAAGATTAAGGCATTTTATTGGATTCAGAAACAGAAAAAAATAAATAACATAAGATTTTTTCTGTCAGTAATATCATATATAGTCTTTTTAAAACACATATTAAAATAACCTTAGTAAGCCATAAATTCTAGGTGGTTACTCCAGGTATAAAATTCTTTGACGTTAAAATTCCAAGATAATTTTCTAATATTTCAAAGTGTCTACAAGTTCCTTTCTATTCTTTCTTGCTAATCTTACTTATTTTTTTCCCCTACATGCAGCCTACGTTTTACTGTCTAAAACTTGCCTGATTCTTTCTCAGTTACCTGTTTGTGTTTTCTGTGATACTTGGTTCTATCTATATTTTATGGCTCAGTAGTAGTCTCAACTTTGCCCATCATTCCCTGCACACACGTAATCATTAGATTCCTAGTATTTGAACTGGCAAGTGGCACACAGATAACCTTTGTTTAAAAGGTAAACACAAACTTTTTTAAGACTTATAATGTTAAAGACATCAAATTTGTAGTAGTAGTAATTACTATAATGCTGATGTTTTTTAGAAAATGTCTACAGACTTGAGCAGAGAGAGGATTTTTTGGAATTTATCCATGTTAGGATATTCAGAATTATTATTTAAAAAGTTTTCTTTGGACTTCCCTCGTGGTGCAGTGGTTGAGAGTCCGCCTGCCGACACAGGTTCATGCCCCGGTTCGGGAAGATCCCACATTGCCACGGAGTGGCTAGGCCTGTGAGCCATGGCCGCTGAGCTTGTGTGTCCGGAGCCTGTGCTCTGCAACGGGAGAGGCCACAACAGTGAGAGGCCCGCGTACTCAAAAAAAAAAAAAAATTTTTTTTTCTTTGAATTAATAAACATGTTGTACAAGTTTAGCATTATAGAAACTGAATTCAGAAAATGCTGTGAAGCTTTGAGGAAATTGGAGAATCAAAAAACCCTTTGAAATTCATAACAGATGTAGCAAGATTGAGGAAGTGAACAAGTTGAAGATAAAAGGCAGAAGGTTGAGTACTGGATTTTAAGATTTCAGAAGTATAAAAATTTCATATGATAACAAGATTTATGATGTGGCCATGGCTGTGAATTGATGTGTATGAAGAGGAACTAAGAAAATATAAAGTATAAAACTTGGTTACTTGTAAGATCATCTATATGGCTGTTTAACTCTTCCAAAATGATGGAAGCATGTGAGACTTAGGGAAAGACTATATTTGAGATTTGAAAGGCCCAGCAATATTTACTCAATAGCTTAAAACATTCAGTTTGTTGACCTGGAAAGAATTAAAAAACCCTAGGTTATAAAAGGTCAGAGAGTATGCCTCTGCCTTTGGCAGTGACAAACTAGACAAATTCTTCAACGAAGAGCAAGAAGAATAAAATAACAACTTAAAAAAATGTGAATGAAGGCACCCAAGAACTCTTAAGGTAGCTGGAATTTGGGGGCAAAAGTCCCAGAGAAAGGAAAGCTCATAGAAATAAATCAAACATTCATTGTTTCCTCCTGGAGGAATTTGCTAGATTCTAAGAAGTAGCTAAGAGACTGAGAAACTCAACAGTAAATGATGGCTAAAGACTGGGGAGCTAAGCAGAAAATTTGACAGTAATAAAAAATTAGAATCTAGGGACTGCTAAGGAGAGAGAAGACACTCTGGAAAAACAGCCAAGGAAGTTCCTTGGAAAGTATAAATTGGAAATAGACCTTCTCTCAAAAGATAGAACTTAGGTTCAAGTCAGGTCAAACCCATACTGAATCAGGGTGAATTTATACTTGTTCTAATAATTTGTCAGAAGCAAAAGTAAATCTCTACTGGAAGTTAACATCATTCAGAGCATTTAGAATTTTTAATATAAAATGTTTAACACTCAATAAAAATTTACCAAGTATACCAGCAAAAAATAATAAGAATAAAAAATTTCAAGTAATACCATTGACTTCTACATATGCATAAACTACAATAGATTATGTCAGCTGAGTGTTCCTACTGTAACACATCAAAACACAGAAAACTTGCAAATACTATATTTGAAAAGTTTTGGAAACTTCTGAAAACTTCAGAAGACTACATAAACTAAAAGTCCAGTGAGGAAAAGACCCTTCCAGTGAGGGAGGTGCTGAAGAGATCCAGCCATCATCTTCTCAAAGGTGATGGTGGACAGAGAATTATGCTGAGCCCAACCAAGGATACTCTACTGCAGGAAAGAGAAACTGGCAGAGAATGACACTGGCAAGACTGAAAATTAGAAGAGCTCCAAATGTAACACCACTTTTTCGCATGAGATTTCTGGTACGGTTTATGGTGGGCAAAAACAGGGACAAAAGCTAAAAGAGTAAACTTTTCTGCTGCCTTGGGGTGCTTGGAGACAAAATCCTGTTAGAGAGCCTACTACACATAAAAACACGGCTGGCCTCAGGATACTAACCACTATGTACACTTGTGTGGACAAAGAAGATAGATATGCTCCAACCCTCGGAGTTGGGGACCTGCCAAGTACTCAATCAAAAGACAGACAGATGGCCAAAAAGCACATGAAAAGATGTTCAACATCACTAATTATTAGAGAAATGCAAACCAAAGCTACAGTGAGGTATCCCCTCACACCAGTCAGAATGGCCATCATTAAAATACCTATGAACAATAAATGCTGGAGAGAGTGTGGAGTAAAGGGAGCCCTCTTGCATTGTTAGTGGAAATGTAAATTGATACAGCCACTATGAAAAACAGTATGGAGATTTCTTAGAAAACTGAAAATAGAGCTACCATATGATTTTGCAATCCCACTCCTGGGCATATATCCAGAGAATACCATAATTCAAAACAGTACATGCACCCCAATATTCATTGCAGCACTGTTTACAATAGCCAGGACATGGAAGCAACCTAAATGTCCATCAACAGAGGAATTGATAAAGAAGACGTTGTACATATATACTCAGCCAGAAAAAAGAATGAAATATTACTCAGCCAGAAAAAAAGAATGAAATAATGCCATTTGCAGTGACATGGCTAGACCTGGAGATTGTCATACTAAGTGAAATAAGCAGACAGAGAAAGACAAATATCATATGATATTGCTTATATGTGGAATCTAAAAAAATGGTACAAAATGAATTTATTTACAAAACAAAAATAGAGTTAAAGATATAGAAAACAAATTTACTGTTAGCAGAGGGGAAAGTGGGGGTGGGGAGGAGGAGGAATAAGTTGAAAGATTGGGGTTGACATATACACAGTACTATATATAAAATGGATAACTAATAAGGACGTACTGTATAGCACAGGGACTCTTCTCAGTACTCTGTAATTACCTATATGGGTTAAGAATCTAAAAAAGAGTGGATATATGTACTTGTATAACTGATTCACTTTGTTGTATAGCAGAAACTAATGCAACACTGTAAATCAATTATACTCCAATAAAATTTTTTTTAAAAAAGTAGAAAGGATGCAACCAAACTGTAAATAAACAGGAGGTGGAGTGAAATTGCAGTTAAGTCCTAACTCAGCTCAGTCCTTGAATGAATTGAGATGATACAAACCTTGTTATATATTCAGACAGAGGAAATGGGGAATCCTCTCTTGTGGAAGATAATGTCTGACACTTCCATAGTCTTTTATATGTAATGCAAGCATAAAATTAAAAATTATTAGATAGGCAAAGAGGCAGAAAGTGTGACAAACAATATAATCCAACTCAATTATGTTTCAGATATTGAAACCATAAAGCTTTTAGGAGAAAGTATGAAAATATGCCCACAACATGGAAGTAAGTAAAGATTTTATAGTTTGCAGAAAGGAGTAACAATAAAAAACACCTGATAAATTAGACTTAACCATAAATTAAACTTCTCTTTGTTGAAAAACAATGTTAAGAAAATAAATATTCAAGGCAGAGACTGCAAGAAAATATTTGCAAAACATACATCAGATGAAAGTATGAAGAACATGGCATATAAAGACCTTTCAGATCCCAATAATAAATAAAACAAGCCAATAAAACAGAAAAAAAAATCAAACAGACACTTAACAAAAGAATGTGTATTAATGTCCAATAGCTCATTAAAGAGTGCTGAGCATTATTAATTATCAAGGAAATGTAAATTAAAATAAAAAATGAGATACCAGTAGACACCCACCACGATGTCTAAATTATTTAAAAAGAATGACACCAAATTTTGGTGATGATTTGGAACAATTTTATTGGTGGGTTGCAAAACTATATAACTACATTGGAAAAAAGTCTGACAGCTTCTTATATGTCAAAACTGAAACCAGAAATCTCCTGACAATGTCTTATAAGATTAAATACTTACCATAAACCATGACATTTTTATTCCTAGCTAAGGTTTACCAAGAAGAAATTAAAAAAAATATGTTCATAAAAAGAAGAGCATGAAATGTTTTTACAGCTTTATTGATAATAACCCCAAACTAGAAACACCAGAGATGTCAATAATGTAAAAATGAACAAACTGTCTTACATTTATACAAAGGAATAATACTCTGAAAATATAAGAATGTACTACTAATATGTCAAACAACAGTAATGGGTCTCAGGCACAATAAGCTGAATGAAAGAAGCATTACACAAAAGTACATACTGCAGGATTGCATTTATTCAAAAATCTAGAACAGGAAAAATTAAGCTGGGCTTCCGATTTCTAATTCTGCAGGTAAGGAACAGCAGTTGCCACTCCATCTTAATAGCAAGTAAAAAGCTAAACAGTATAAAAATTCAACAATTTTTCTTAGATCTATAAGAGAGAGGAAGACACAGGGTAGACCTCACCCCCCAAGATTGGAGAGACAGCAAATAAGGGAAGTCATACTTGACAGGGGCAGAGACTTATGGATGAAATTGCAGCAGGAACCAGTGCCAGGATAGGAAAACCTGAACTGTAATTGACTTGAGCTACATATTGGTGGAGGCTCAGTGTGGAAAAGTCTGAGAGTTAAAAACTCCAAGGGGACCCAGTCATAGGGGACCCCTTTAATACTGTGAGATTTTCCTCTAGGAGCTTGACCACAGTAAATATAGAAGAAAAATTCCCTTATGCTTCCAGCAGGAGGAGGAAAAAGGAACCATTTTGAAGTACACCAAAACACTCTGCTCTGCTTATCAAGGCCTGCCCTTAGGGGAAACTAGTTAATCAGAACTTAACTTGCAGGGATATTAACAGAACCTAAGGGGGGAAGGGAAATAAATCAAGTTCCAGCCCACTCTAGACACTTCCCACATCAGGGGGGGAGAAAAAAACTGAGAAAACCTTGTGAAGTTCACTGTCCAGAGGTACAGGTTCACTAAGAGACTGAGCCCTAAATCACAGGTGTACAGAATGCTACCCCCCCCACGCCCCTACACCTCACCACCACATTACTGAAGATCTATTTACAAAAGTTCCTTTTACCCTGGACACTATTTTTGGCTATCAATCAATCAATAAATAAAATGTGGGGGAAAAAAAAACCACAATTTGAAAAGACAAAGCAAATATCAGAACCAGAAATTGTAGGGATGTTGGAATTATCAGAATGGGAATTTAAATTGATTGATTAATATGCTAAGCCCTCTAATAAAGTAGACAATATAGAAGAACACATGAACAACATAAGCAGAAAGATGGAAATTCTAAGAAAGAACAAAAAGAAATGCTAGAGATCAAAAACACTGTAACAGGAATAAACACTATCTTTGATGGGCTTATATGATAGACTGGACAAGGTTGAGAAAAGAACTCTGAATTTGCGGATATCTCATCAGAAACCTTCAAAATTGAAAAGTAAATAGAATAAAAATAGAAAAGAAAACCAAATAAAAATAGAATAACCAAGCACTGCGGGGCAGCTACAAAAAGTGTAACATGCCCATAATGGGAATAATAGGAGAAGAGAGAAAGAAATAGATGAAATATTTGAAACAATAATGACTGAGAATTTCCCCAAATTAATGTCAGACCCCAAAGCACAGATCTAAGAACTCAGAAAACATCAAACAGAATAAATGCAAAAAAACTATACCTTGGCAAATTATTTTCAAATTACAGAATCAAAATAAAGATAAAATCCTGAAAGAGGTTAGAGAAAAAGAAACACTTTATATATAGAGGAACAAAGGTCAGAATTACATCTGACTTCTCAGAAACCATGCAAGGAAGAAGAAAGAGTGAAATATTTAACATGTTGAGAGAAAAAATATCATCAACTTAGAACTCTGTGCTCTACAAAATTATTCATCAAAAGTAAATGAGAAATAAAGACTTTTTCAGGCAAACAAAAATTGAGAGAATATGTTACTAGTGGACCTGTCTTGAAAGAATGTTAAAAGTTCTTTAGAGAGAAGGAAAATAATATGGGTCATAAACTTGGATCTACAGAAAATAATGAAGAACATCAAAAAAGGAGGTGGAGGTAAAATTAAAATGCATTTTTCTTATTCTTAATCTACATAACAGTTTGCTCAAAACAATAATACTAACAATTTATTTGATTATGTATGCTTATATATAAGTGAAATGAATGACAAAAATGATACAAGGGATGGAAAGGAAGAATTAGATTTATTTTGTGATCATAAGGTATAATATCTTTGAAGTGGAATAGTGTTATTTCAAAGTGGAATTTGAAATTAAAAACACAATATCATTTATATTAGCACCCCCAAAAATGAAATATTTGGGTTTAAATCTAACAAAATATGTAATACTACTATATGATGAAAACCACAGAACTCTGATGAAAGAAATCAAAGATCAACCAAATAAATGGAGAGATATTCCATGTTCATGGATAGGAAATCCATGATTTGGATTTCAAGATTTAATTTCTTCCCAATTTGATCTATGATTTAATGCAAGACCAATTAAAACTCCAGCAAGTTATTTTGTGGATATTTGCAAGTTGATTCTAAAGTTTATATGAGGAGGCCAAAGACCTGGAATAGCCAACACAAAACTGAAAGATCAGAACAAAGTTGGAGAACTGATACTAATCAAACAAAACTTGCTATAAAGCTGTAGTAATCAAGATGTTGTGGTATTGGTGAAAGAATGGACTGATAGATCAATGGAACAGAATAGAGAACCCAGAAATAGATTCACATAAATGTGATCATCTGAACTTTGACAATAGAGCAAAGGCAATACAATGGAGCAAAGATGGTGTTTTTAATAAATGGTGCTGGAACAACTGAACAGCCATGCAAAAACTCAATCTAGAAACAATTCTTACAACCTTCACAAAAATGTAAATTAACATGTATCACAGGCCTAAATGTAAAATGCAAAACTATTAAACTCTTAGAACACAACATTGGAGAAAATCAATTTATTATTATTATTATTCATTTACTATTTGTTATTATTGTTATCTTTTACAATTGATGGTTCACCATTGGTGTTGTATATTGTGTGAGTTTGGACAAATGTATAATGATATGCATCCGTTATTTTGCATTTGTCTAAACTCACACAGTGTACAATACCAAGTGTGAACCACATGGATTTTGGCTGATAATGATATGTGGATGTATGTTCATCAATTGTAACAAATGTACCACTCTGGTGAGGGATATTGATAATGGGAGAAGCTACACAGGTGTGGAGGTAGGCAGTGCATGAGGAAACTTTGTACCTTCCCACCAATTTTGCTGTGAACTTAAAACTTCTCTAAGGAAGTAAGGTCTTAGTAAAAAATAAATAAATAAATAATAAAATATTGTAAATAATAATGATGGTGTTACTTATGATTAAAGGATTTATTGGGATAGGGTATGAGGTAACTTTATGGGATGATGGGCATGTTTTGTATACTTCAGGCATTATACTTAAATTTTAGTCTTAAATATATTTATACTTATATTTACACTGTAATTATAGGGTTTCATAATATATGCATCTGTCAAAATTCAGCAAAAGTTGCATTTAAGGTGTTCGTATTCTATTGTATGTACAGGATACCAAGGTGGTGTGCAAATCTTTGAAGGTGGAAGGACAGAGTCAGCACAACATGGATTATATAATTCAAATGCACTTTAAAGCCTAGGAATTTTCAAAACAGATGGAGGAAAGTAACCAAGTTTATAAGATGTAACCTGAAATCTAACAATATATAAAGCAAAAATGTTTTCAGCTTAAAAAAACCTGAGAGGAGAAACTGACAATTTGCAGCCAGCATTCCAGTCAATACATCCATGCCTATGCTTGGTATATTGCTGTTACCTAGTCAGATGCAACAGACCCTTACATCATTATGCCATTAAAATTCAGAATCTGAGACTCACTCTCCTGACAAACTTTGTGCTCACTAAACAAGAATAAATATGGCTTATCCTGAATATTTTCCATTCCAGACTCTGCCATTTATCTTTACATTATAAATTAATTAATTGTATGATGTAATTTGTGTGTCAATCTATGAACTTGGTTATTGTAAGTTATTTTTTCTGAATTCACTTGAATTAAATTTAACTCTAGGAAATGGATAAAAATTAATTTATGGATGTGAAAATATTTTTAAAAAGACACCTAACCAAAGTAAATTAATAGAAGCAATTAATTAAGGGAAGATTTTGTTGACTGGCTCATTATATAGGCTTCCTATCATTATATATCTTTTTAATTTGTTATTAAAAAGAGATGTCATTTGTCTTCTTTTTGATGGCAATCATTCTGACAGGTGTGAGGTGATACCTTACTGTGGTTTTGATTTGCATTTCTCTAATGACTAGCAGTGTTGAGCATCTTTTTCTGTGCCTGTTGGCCATCTGCAGTTCCTCTTTGGAAACATGTCTGTTCAGTTCTTCTGCCCATTATTTAATCCAGTTGTTTGATTTTTGATGTTGGTAAGGATGTGGAGAAAAAGGAACTTTTGTCCACTGTTTATGGGAATCTAAGTTAGTTCAGCCACTGTGGAAAACAGTATGGAGGTTTCTCAAAAATCTAAAAATGGAACTACCATATGACTCAGCAATTCTACTCCTGGGTATATATCCAAAAAAACCCAAAAACATTAATTCAAAAAGATACATGCACCCCAATGTTCATAGCAGTATTATTTACAAATGTCAAGGTATGGAAGCAACCTAAGTGGCCATCAACAGATGAATGGGTAAAGAAGGTGTGGTATATATATATATATATATATATATATATATATATATATATACACACAATGGAATACTACTGTAAAAAGGAACAAAATTTTGCCATTTGCAGCAACATGGGTGGACTTGGAGGTCATTACACTAAGTGAAATAAGTCAGATGGAGAAAGACAAATACTGTACGATATCGCTTACATGTGGAATCTAAAATATACAACAAATGAATGAATATAACAAAAAGAGAAGCAGACTCACAGATATAGAGAATAAACTAATGGTTACCAGTGGGGATGGTGCAATATAGGTGCGGGGAAGTAGGAGGTATAAACTATTGGGTGTAATATAGGCTACAAGAATGTATTGTACAACATAAGAAATACAGCCAATTTTTGTAATAACTGTAAATGGAATGTAACATTTTAAAGTTGTACAAAAAAAACAAAATTAATTTAAAAATAGAAAAAAGATGTCATCAACCATTATAAAGTTATAAAAAATAAAATAATAAAGCATATCCTAAATACTGTGGAAATTGAAGATGGAGCAATTAATTCGGCCCAGGAAGGTAAACAAAGAAACTTTAATGAACGTATACAAGTTAAACTTTAAACTTTAATATTTCTTAATCTGTTCAGATTTCATTGTACATATATCACACAAAATAACTGATTGTATCTGGCTTAAAAGAAAAAAAAATTCTGGAAATAGTGGCCTTATAGCTGGAGGAAATGAGAAAATCTTTCTAGAAATGTTTCTATTGTCTGTATATAGGTAGGTAGGCATGCATGTATATATGTACGCATTTAGATTGCTTAAGAAATGACTTAAGATACCTTAGAACATGAACAATTTTCCAATACCCGAATATTTGCTTTACACACTAAATATCACTTTGGTCAGGAACCATGCATCACTCATTATACCCACAGTCAAGCACATTTCTTGGCACACGTTATTCAGAAAAATATTCGTTGATAACTTCTTCAGAACTCTTTCACTAACTTTTTATAGAACTTTCTGATTGACACTTCTTTTACTTGTGCTTCTTCTCTATCAAAACCTCATAATAGTATGTTTAGGAAAAGTAAATGTATTCAAGTGACATAATACTTTCAGGCTCTGTGTTTTTTTTTTTCATTAAATACCTTCTCTTGGGGTAGAATAAGATGAACACAGCAATATAAAATTTTTATCTTTTAAATGCATATATTTAAAAATACTATATTATAATATTTTACTTTATCCCTGACATAAAGTTATTTTCTTAAAAACATTAGTCCTTATCATGAAAAATATCTTCTCAACAACAGTCTTCTTTAGTTTGAATAAGATGGAATCCTGTTCATACAGAAGTATGATTTTTTTACTTTTTTTGAATACTCTAGAATTATAAGATATACTGCTGCCAAAAAATCTAGAGAGTTCTAAAGATAATTCTAACTTTTCTAAAATAAAATACTAACCATTATAAGTAATGTTATTATAATTTGCTTTAATGTCATAATATTTACTTTTGTTCATACTTTTGTGTAATGAATTATTAGTGACAATAGACATGTACAATATAAGAAGACTTAACTATTATCTTAGCCAGTACGAAATGACCACATTTATAATGGATGTCAGTGTGTTATAGTGAGAACATGGGAATCACAAGAGCTGTGCTTGAGTATTGGCTCCAACTCAAACTTACAATATTACTTATGTCACATTGCTGAGACTTTGCTGTCTTGTTCTGAAAAATAGATAATAAGTGTGAGTCATAAACAACACTAATATTAAATAGAAAGGTAGAAAGAACATTTCACAAATTTCAAACCATAATATATGTGGAAAACACATAATTACATGTAAAATTTTTGCACATCATTTTTTAAACTAATTTATTGTATTACATTTGTCTTTGTTGGACTATTTTACAGATTTTTCTTTTATAATAAGGGCTATGATAAATTATTTTTGCATTTCATTTTCTTTGGACTACCAAGTAGCTCATAGCTGCAAAATGTTGCATTGCTGATACTTATTAAAAATTTCTGGTAATAATATTTCTCATTTGCCCTATATGATTTGTCTCCTTAAGCTTCAGTTTGGTCATAATTATGGACCTTTATACCTTTAAATAAGCTGTTACTCATTTCATGAATAAATACATTTTGAGTGACTTCTATGTGATCGACATCTGCAAGGTAGTGGAGGTACAATGGTGAGTAAGAGACCCTTAAATTATTTTTACAAAGATCAGGGAATAAAAATATTAGATAAAAATTATGTTTGCTTATAAGCAACTTCTTAGAAGAGAATATGTCCCAAATCTACTTATACATATTGATCACTGTGTTAGTTGGTAAATGTATTGATTGTTGGATGGTGGAAGGCTACTAGGAGAAAAGAGTTAAACCAGCTGTCTTAGAATCTAATCATTCCCTTTACGTGTGGGAAGAGGGTCACCTGGGTAAATAACCAATAGTATTTAACAAGAGAAAGAGAGTTTAAGAGGATGCCCCTTGCTAAGGAATCTCTCTAGACCTGTGAGTTTTGGCTCCCTGGAAAATATCACTAGGATACGTTACACAACAATATGGGGTATAAAATGATGATTTCAGAATCTAAATTCTCTCCCTATGTGAGTGTTCCTGTGAACCTCAAGTAGAGACCACATCTATTCTGATCCAAAGGGCCATGTCATGAATGCAGAACCTAGTAAATTGCCCTTCACCTCCCAGAACATTTTGTGTTTCATCTGAGCCTACAACTGCCTATAGCCTTGACATTATGTATTTAAGCTGAATATGTGAACTCAATTTGACAATCTGATCTTGGTGTAGGCTCAGCTATAGAATGGGTTAATGGATGTAAAGAAATATATATATATTCATACTTTTACTTGTGTCTTTTTGCCCTACTAATTTACACATTCTGGAGTGCATTTAGGGTATATACTATATGGAATGTCAAGTCCAGCAACATATCTGTAGAGGTCCTGAGAAGTTTATTTGAGACAGAAATGAACATAAGTTATTTACTACCTGGGCAAAATATAGACATCAAAATATAAAATAAGAGCTTTCTTGAGAAAATAGATACTGTTTGCACTTTTATTAAAAACAATAAACAATTAATAGCTCCATAATAAATCCTATATTTGTTATTTATCTCTCCTTTCTAACCTAGATGCTGGCAACATTCTACACTGCTAAGGATATCATGGTAGTGTGTTCCCAAATACAGTCAATTTGTACCACAACAAAGATCTCACATACTAAAATGAGTAAAGATATAGATCACTTAGAGTTCATTTCTCTTGATAACTCAAAATATTGTGAACCCAGTCTATTCCCTTTAACTTATGAAGCTGGATGATCTTAAATGTATGGTTTCAATTCCTTGATATATTAATATACTAATCATGAAATATATGTTTTTTCTTTATTTTTAAATTTGTATATGCAAAACACTCTGTCAAAAATATTTGCATTACACATCACTTTCCTTTCTAGACATCCTAGTTTCTAAAAATATTATTATAGTATTTTCTGAGGTTCTTCTGCTTTTATTTTATAACTAGTAGTATCTAAGAATATTAAGACATTGGCATAAGTTTCTATAGAGAAAATTTCCCATTGACATTATTGTGAAGCTTGTGTAAAGATAGTAATTTACCTTTATTACCTGTTATTTTTAATCCACTCAATATTTGTAATACTTGAATAATACCAGACTAGATCCCTAATGGAATATATGTAAAGGAAAATTTTCTAGAAAAAAAGGTGTTCTCTTTCTTTACAATATAAAGTAAATTTTCTTATTAGTTACAGTGAATTAAGGTAATAATTAATCTTTCCTAAAACAATCTTTCTCAATCACTTCAAACTTTTTCTCAATTAAAGGTTATGGATTTCCTCCTTTCTGAATTCTCAGCTTGCTTTGCCTTTTGTATACTGTATATGGCTGTCGATCTAAGAACTCTCTAATATTGTGCCTACTGTTTTAATATAAATGAGGCATTTGAAAATGTGAATAGCTTTAGTAAAAATGATATTAAACACAGTTAATCATTATAGAATAAATGTGCTGCTTCTCAGCATGAATAAATTCTGGTACATGAGTATAATGAATTCAACTTTTATTGGTTGAATTTTTAGTTTCCAGTTTTAAGTCTTACCAGCCTCATATCTCTCCACACTTTCCATTAGAGGGGATCTCATATAAATCTGAGGTCCTGTATAAAATTGTGGTTTTATTTGTAAAGGAATGGTAGTGTAATTTTACTTTAATTATCTTAAGTAGAAAAAAAAATCTATTGATATGTCAGGTGGTTAATTCATATGCAAAAGAATATTCTAACCTTGAAATTAAAATTTTAATTAATGTCTAAAGAATACATCATCCAGCCTAACTAAAAGAGAGATATATGCACAAAAACTAAGATAATGTCAAAATTAGTTAAGAATTATAGCAGATATACTACCACACAAAAAGATACATGAAGTTTCATGTATCTGCATAATTGGACTCTGGCATATAATTTTTTTCTTTTTTTACAAATACTACTATGAAAAAATTTATTTATAGTTTCTGATATACCATCAATAGTATAACAAAAATGTTATTCAAATAATAAAATAGACCATTTTGCCATGTACCAGCTATATCCCCCTTTCACACTTTGCTACTGGCTGCTCATATATGCAAATACTATTCCATTTAAATGGTTACATTAGCTTATAATTTACAACTAATGGAACTGCACTCTCATATTAACTATTGAGATGTATATGTGTGTATGTGTGTGTATATATATATATATATATATATATATATATATATATATATACCTACCAAACCACTGACATTTTTGCATGAAACATTAAATGGTGAATGATAGGGCTTCAGATGGATTTTTAAATGATTAATGAATTAATTCATTATCATATAAAATACATGGGTGAAATACAAAGCTTATCTAGCCTAATATTCTTCCACATATTTCTAATATTTAAAATGAGAGTATAAGAACATAAGCATGTTAGCCAATGTCTAAAGTTGTTACAGCCATAAAATTCTATGACCTCTTTAGTCTAATACTATAGACATAAAGTTGTAGAAATTAAACATCAAAGTTGTGTACCATATTTTAATAATAAAAAAGAAAATCATAAAGAAGAATGCATATGCTCAAATGAAAATGTCTCTAACTTAATACATATAAACATTTTAAAAGATGTTTCTTGCAAAGTCACCAATCTATTTTAGTGTATTAAATAGCTTAGTATTTATTATAACATTAGTGTCTGGTCCTGAAAGTGAAAATGCATTTAATAAGTAGTTAAAGCAATATCTCTATCGGCAATTTTATTTTCTGTTTCTCAGAACAGGTTTTTTAAACAATTGTTTTTCCTCAGCTGGCTTGGAATGGGGTGATGAAAGATGTTATCATTTTCATATTTTTTCATATACAAAACCAGGAGTAATTGACTTCTATATCTCATATTCATAAAAACACTGATGTAATTTCTCATGTAAATCCCATGGAATTCCCCATAAATCTTTTCCTGAATCCTGTCAATTCTATTTTATATACATTGTGTTTACTGAAATTGTGTGGTTTTTCTCTAAAAATATGTTAGAAACTTGGGAAAATATTTATTATATTTTATTTGCATATTTATGTGACACACAGATTCATTTCCCTACTATATGTAAACCTTATGTAACTGTATGAATACAATTAGCTGTATTTAACTAAGTATTTTTATACACTGTAACATAACATTTCAGGGCATATTTTAACCACATATTTCTAGAATGAAGCAAGAAGAGCTGAGTAATTAAGGGACTGATTAGGAAGGTGTATGAGAAAAGAAAATTGGTTAAGTACAAATTGAGAATTCCAAGTAAAATCCTGGCAGGTCAGAAAATTTATTAAAACAACTTTCATGATTATCATAGTGGCTAAAGTTGTTGAATGGGGAGAGAAAGAGAGAGATGTCCTTTTGTTATGATGTCAAGCTCAGTAAATAACAGATTAATCACAATTTGCATCTTTAAAATGCCATAAAATATCAAGAAATTTTTCTGTAAGTAAGAAAGCAGTAAGACGAACATTTTTGTTTTGGGACAACACCAATAAAAAGAGGTGCCATTTTCCAGAAAGGATCTGAGTGAAAATTAGAGAATGAAATTGAAACAATTCATTTCAAGATGTCTTTACAACTTCAGCTGACCAGCATTTAATTTATTTTATTTTATTTTTATTGGGGTATAGCTATTTTACAATGTTGTGTTAGTTTCTACTGTGCAGCAAGGTGAAGTACAGTTCCTTGTGCTATACAGCTGGTTCTCATTGGTTATCTATTTCATACATATTAGTGTATATATGTCAATCCCAATCTCCCAGTTTATCCCACATCCCCACTTTCCCCACTTCATGTCTGTACACTTGTTCTCTACGTCCGTGTCTCTATTTCTGCCTTGCAAGCCAGTTCACCTGTACCATTTTTCTATATTCCACATATATGCATTAATATATGATATTTGTTTTACCCTTTCTGATTTACTTCACTCTGTATGACAGTCTAAAATTTTTAAATACAGTCAGCAATTAAAAAGGACAGCATACACTGACTGTATTTAATGCTAGAAAACACAGAAGAAACTAAGCAGGTGTTTTCTTATTGCAACCTAAGTAGTATATATACACAGCTAACCTAATTACAGCTAAGAAAATGTGAGTTTAATGAAACATATGCAGAAATCTATATTGTACAATATGTGGTCTTTTTGAGACCATTTTGTAGCTGCTTCCACAGAAATAAACTCCTAAAAGTAAGTTTTGGTTTACTAACAACAATGTCTTAATTTGAGATACCATTATTGACACTAGTCTACGGTACATGTAAACCCACTACGAAGATTAACCTCAAGTATTTGAAGATAAATATGCATCCTTTTATTTCAGCTAATATGAATCACCTATTTCCTACAAGTCATGTATCCTGCTTGATAATTCTCATTTAGCAAATTCATTTTGGCATTAGAATTTAATGTTACTTAGGTAAAAGGAGCAAATCAAGCCAATTTCAGGTTTTTTTAAAGAAACTAACAAATTCTGCCAAGAAATTTTTGCTAAATTGAAGTTTCTTTTACTGTGTTAATAGAGTATGAATTTTTCCCGAAAAGGTTTCTCTTGTCAAAACATAAATTACCAAATGTTGTAATTCATATGGTACTGACATTGAAACAATTTACTACTGAATGTATTGGTCCACAAAAAATAAATGTATTACGTAGGGATATTGCTCTTGATATGTAATAAAGCAAATTCTTTCCATAAACATCCTCATAAATTGAAGAAGAATGAACTAAGAAGGTTAACTCCAAAAAAACAGGGAAAATGTTAAACCTATGACATCCTAATCTTCTTAGGACAGAATGGAGGCTCATTGTGCTATTGTAATCTTAAGTATTAATCACAAATTGTTAAGACAAAATCTAAAATATATCTGAAAGCCAAAACCGGGTCTGAAGTTAGATAAAAATTTCCTTCATTCAACCAAAATTCATGCACTTGCCATGCATCAGCCTGCTTAAGTGGTTCATAGTCTGCAAGAGTTCTTGTAAAAATTTATGAAGCTAGCACTGGTTCTTTGGAGTATTGTAGATTAGGGTTCTTTAGTCACTGATTCACTATCCTAGCCTAAGAGTAACAAAAAAATATTTCTAGATTTTCTTCATTTAATTATCTCCTCAAATGAGGTTTCATATTTGGGAAAGAAGAGTCCCTAAAAATGCCAGTTAATCAGGGGAAATAATTCACTTTCAAGGTATCTGTCTTAGTAATAACAATGTGATTTCCTTCTTTCCTTTTTCCTTTCCTTTCCTTTCTTTTCCTTTTATTCCTCCCGCCTTCCTTTCCTCCATCTGTGGTTCTCTCTCTCTCTCTGTCTTTTAATTATTTATTCTTACATTTATATTTTGACTATTATTATTAAGGTGAATGAATGATATTTTTCAGGAGGATCCATATTGGTCTAGATCTAAATCCTGTGATGATCAAGATAGACCTAAAACCTTCTTTCTCTTTAAGTTGTTTCTGATCTTTCTTATATTTAATTTTTTTTTTGTTTCAAAAAAATGTGTGTACCCTAATGTGTGTTAGGAAACTTTGTATTATCTATGTTTTTAAATCTTCACAAAAATTCTATTAGTTAATTTATATCCACCTTGATTCCCATAATGGAAGTGGAGTTTAAAGATTTTTAATATCTTGCCTAAAGTTTAGATTTATGGAGTTAATTTCAATCAACTCCAGGTTCTTTGCTTTGGCAAACCTTATAGCTTCCACTATAATTACTATATCACAAATATTTTTAAAATAAACATCCTCTATTTTATAATAGCTACAAGCATTGAGTGCTTGTTAAGTGATGTATGGTCTACTAAGTATTTCTATATACTTAGAGAATAGTCTACATAGACTAGTCTTCTATTCTTATACTATATACATTCTTATATACTTTTTATATATTTATATATCTAGATATTATAATAACATATAATTATTATACATTTATATATAAACATATATTTATATACACTTATAAAATCCTTATAACACTGCTGTGAGGTGCCATTTATTAACATTTCTTTAAAAGTTAGCAGCCTCAGGCATAAAGAGGATAAATCATTTGTTAAATTCCTAAGAGGCAGAAAGAAACTCAGGGCTATATTAAGCTGGTATGTATCTAACATTGATTCATTTCAGTTTTACTCATTTCCAGTCACCTTGTTTATTGCTTGGTATACGGCAGGTACTCAAATTAGACCCGTTATTCCTCATAGAGTCAAATAAGTTACCTAACATATAATATGGGCCCTCAAAGTAGCTTGAGTTGTATGCCTGCTCATTCTAAGATATCTGTTGTAAAATATTCTGCAGAAAGTACATTGAGATAATTTCTATGCTGTGATGCAGCAAAACACTTCTTTCAAAAGCAGGAATATTTTAATTTTATTTCTAAAAAGAGAAGGGATAATATCCATTTTATCAGAAGTTGGATAGTTACCTGACAAAAATGACACTGATTTTCACTACCACAAAATGATTTTTTTTTTTAAAGGATCAGAAGGAGGCAATTGTTGTGCTAAAAAACATCAACCAGTTGCAACACCCATATTGTTATTTTATCTGCAGAAGCACAATTAGATATACATTTCATTCCTTTTATTTAACTGTTTTTAAATTTGAGTAATTTTTTTTGTATACTATACTTCTTAAGCATTCAAATGTTATTAAATACATCTTTATACCATGTTAATCATGAAACAATTACATACATATTCTCTTCTGATCTGACATGACTTAGAAAATATTCCTACTGATTGTTTATCCTAAAAGAGTGGATGGAGCCTCATAATTTGGATAGATAATTCTCCTTTTTTCTCCATTTTTTCCTCTACTTTCTCTCACAAATATTCTGATTTCATGTTAGTGTCTCTCAACCTCCAACAGGGAAATTTAAAAAAAAAGCTTATCACCTAAAATTTTGTATTGGTGGTTATCATTCCTAAGGTTCAATCATCTTTATCAGAATAAGCCAAAAGTTATAAGATTTTTTAGATGATGATAATAATCCATTATGTCAAAAAGTTAGCATTGTTAGGTTCAGAAAAGGATGAACTAGGTTAAATCAGTCTAAAATTAGTCTTTTCACCCCCAGTCCTACCATCCAGTATTTTATTTTGTTGGCTCCCACTCTGAATATCTTGTGCCTTCACCTATAATGGGTTACAGTGATTGTATAAGAATCTCTACTCTGGATAATTTTGCAGATAATAGGTAATACCATCTGTTTCAGCTACCCTGCATAACCAATTCCTTCCCTCTGAATTTCCTTGTAACAGTTGTCATTTTCCTGTATATTTGTGATTCTCTGGGACTCAAAAAGATTGCTCCTTCCAGGTTACTATATAACAAAGCAGATAGTTAAAAGTTTAATTAAAGTTTGGTATAGAAATAATGTGATAACCTGTGGTGACAGTGTAATACTGCACTTAAGAGTGCCTACCAAACAGTTAGCTTCACATTGTTCTCCTCTAACATGGAACAGGACTTGGCTATACTGGAAACTCAAGAAATATTAATGTCCAGATTTTATTTCCAATCTTCTACAGGCTCTAAGACTTTAGGAGAGCAAGTTAACCTCTCTTATACTCAAATTCTTTCTAACATTAAGGAGTTGAGCTATACATGATTCTCAAATGCAATTCATAGGACAGCTTATTATAAAACAGCAAGGACTTCTCTGGTGGCATACTGGTTAAGAATCCGCCTGCCAATGCAGGGGACACGGGTTCGAGCCGTGGTCTGGGAAGATCCCACATGCCGCAGAGTAACTAAGCCTGTGCGCCACAACTACTGAGCCTGTGCTCTAGAGCCCGTGAGCCACAGCTAGTGAAGTCCACACGCCTACAGCCCATGCTCCACAACAAGAGAAGCCACTGCAATAAGAAGCCCGTGCACCACAACGAAGAGTAGCCCCCGCTTGCTACAACTGGAGAAAGCCTGCACACAGCAATGAAGACCCAACGCAGCCAAAACAAATTAAATAAATAAATTTATTTTAAAAAAATAATAAAGAAAAGCAAAACAACAGTAAAGATTATTACCCCAAGCCTACTGAGTTGCATGCCTAGAAGTAAAGTCCAAGAATGCCTATTATAAAAATAAACTCTCCAAATTCTAATGAGCAGCCAGATTTGGGAAACACTATCTGATGTGTTCCTATTTCCTTTTCACATTTGCAGTTTAGAGATCCTACTCTAATGTTATTAATTTTAAACATTGGATAGGTGGATTAAGATCATAGCTTGGAACAGGTTAGTAATTTGGAGTCCCTACATCCTACCATAGATATCACATACACCACCCTGTATGTAAAATGGGCTCTGCATTCAAGAAATCTGTGTTCCAGGGACTACTTCCATTCCAGATAAATGATACATAGAGTGATAAAATGAGCATAAACTTTTGGACCAGTAATGAATTTGAATTCCAGTTTTGAGGATATATTGGGAAAGGAGATCAGATAACAATAATCCTCTTCTCTTGAGTGGTCCTCAGATAGGATCTAGCCCTCTGAATCCAGTGTCTGATTCTTCCTCAAGCACATTTACATACTGATCATTAGGCACACAAGCTGACCCTGAGGGTCTCAACATACATGTTGTAATGTTATCAGGATGCCAGGTCAAATCCAGTTAACTTTGAATTTCAGATCAACAAATGAGAGTTTTTATCCTAAGTATGTCACAAAACTGCATTTATCTGGGAAGCCCACGTAATATTGGAAACACACTTAAACTAAAAAATTATCAATTGTTGAAAATTCAAATTTAACTAGCTGACTAGTATTTTCATTTGTTAAATCTGACAACCCTAAATAGAACCCCCCCACTTTTTAAAGAAGCCCTACAGAGTTGCCAGATAAAGATAAAAAATTTCAAAAGGATTAAGGATGTCTAATATTTAAACACTTTTTAAAAACATGGTAGCATCTTGCCTATAAAACCAAGAGAAAAAAAGACTAAAGTATTGCACAGATAATTTATTAAAATGGCCAAAACTTTAAACAAATGCTATTTTCCTTGTGCATTTGTGAGTATGGGTATATATATGTTTGTATATGTATAATCTTAATGTACTCATTTTAACTTTCTGAAAACATCACTGTTTACATGGGCTAAAAAAGCATTAAGTGTTCAGGCTTAAATACATTTTAAAATTACAACTACATCACATCAGAAAGGATATTAAAAACATCTATATTTTGAGATTTTAAAATAATAATTCACAGTTTGCAATATGGAGAACTATATATAAATTATATTTCAACATCCGCTTGCAACTTCAACTTTTAAAGCTTTTTAAAAAACTTTTTCCATGGAAAGAATTGTCTATTGATAGCATATTTGCCTTCAGACTGGATATAAAGAAACTGAGAATGAAACAGATGGTTGTCTGCAAAGTAATGCCTACAAAGTACAATTGAAAATCAGTATTCAAAAATGAAAAGTTGGAAATTTTTCTTGATATAATTGTCAAAAGAACTCTGGCATACAAATTTAGAAAATAAAATTTTCAGTATTTACTTTTTATAAATATTAAATAAACAACTATAAATTTGTTGATATATACTAACATTTTGATGTAAACCATTGCAAATTCTAGTCTCTTTAATGACATATGTGCTATGTCCAAATCAGATTTTAGCTCCACTGTTTAATTGTAATCCTCCAAGATCTTCACTGGCATATGAAAACAGTAAAATAATCTTTTTATGCCATATAAATAATATTCTATGATTAATCAAATGACAAAAATTGCTAGAATTGTCTACTATGTTATCCATATATTTTATCTCTTATATACCTTGTGAATAACTTGAAAAAAGGTCATTAGGTTCTATATTATAGATGAGTTTTACTTTGATGTCAAAATAAAATGTTTTCTCTTGAAATCTGAGCAAAAAACTATAATGAATGTCTTCATTTCCTTTATTTTTACCAAGTATTTGAAGGATCTGGCTTTTATAACCACATAGGGAGGTAGTTCATATTCTCCAGGGAATTCAGAAATGGAGAAACCAACCACATACTTCTTCAAAAAGTTAAAACTTTTCCCTAATCAACTTAAATGTCAGTGCTTAATCACCTAAAACTAGACGAGGATTAGAATGAAAATTTTTAACAAGGACTTTTACAAAAGATTTCATTTTAAACTTAATTTCATTATTAGGACTTTGGCAGTAGATTGTCATGCTCAGTCAGTTGAGAGGTTCAAAATAGCATTTGCTAGTGTTTATTTAATGAAAATTGATTCATTTTGTCTATTGGCAAGTTCTTTTTCCTCAAGATGCTCAAGAAAGCTAACTTGTGGAATTTTAATGTATTAAACTGATGAATCAAAGTCATTAGGAATTTTAAATAGCTATTTTTTAAAATCATAATATCCTTAAAAAATTTGTACTCATTGTTCAGAGTTCTGCCATCATGGCTAGTATTACCTGAGTTGGGTTTTTCCTAATTATCTTATTTTCTTCCACTCACTCTCATAACCTTCTCAGCATGGCTATAACATAATGATGGTAAAAAACCAGTTTGTATAGCTGAATTTTATTCACAGTTTATCAGCCCATCATTGGTTTCATTTTCATCAGTTCTTAAAGCTAAACCTAGCACCATTATATTTTTACCTGAATGATCAAGCAATAAAATCTTGAGAATCAAGAACATATTTTTAAATGTATATGAAAATAAAAGTTAAAAAATTAAATTAACATCAAAATTTGTGAGATACAGTTAAAGCAGTGTTTAGAGAGAATTTTATACCATTGAGTACATATATTAGAAAATTAAAAAGATGTAAAATAAGTAATCTAACTTTTCACCCTAAACATTTTGATCATCCTAAAATGTTTCCTGAGCCTCTTTGAAGTCAATCTTCTTCCCCAACCTTTAGCACATGTAAACCACACTGCTTACTGTCACTATAGTTCTGTATCTTCTAGAGAGTAAATGGTACAGTGAATTACATAGCCTATCAAGAATCTTTTGAGAATTATCCATGTTGTATGTATCTGTAGTTTATTATTTTTATTACTGAGCAGTATTCCATTGTGTGAATATACCACAGAGTGTCTGTTGGTTAGCTAGCTGATGCACGCTAGTTTTTAACTATTATGAATAAAGTAGATTTGAACATTTATGCTTTTGTGAGAACATATGCTCTCATTATTCTGAGGGAAAGATATAGGAACAGTATCGTTGGGTTTTATGGTAAGTGTATGCTTAACTTTATTTGAGGTATCATGCTGTCACTTTACTTATAGTGTAGTTGAGTATCTTTAAGTGTATCAGCAATTCATCTATAATTTTTTGCCAATTTTCTATAGTGTTACTTCTCTACATCATGTTTTCACATTTTATTTTATTGTGGTAAGAATACTTAACATGAGATCTAACCTCTTAACAATTTTTATGTACAATACATTATTGTTGACCATAGATAAAATGTTGTACAATAGACCTTCAGAGATTATTACTCTTGCTTAACTAAAACTTTAATAAGTAATTCCTCATTTCTCTGGAAACCCCACAACCCCTGGAAACCACCATTCCACTCTTTGATTCTATGATTTTACTATTTTAGATACCTCATAGAAATGGAATCATGCAGTATTTGTTTTTCTGTGACTGGTTCACTTCCCTTATCATAATGTCTCCAAGGTTCATCCAAGTTGTTGCATATTGTAGAGTTTTCTTCCTGTTGAAAGCTCCATAATATTTCATTGTATGTATAAACCACATTTTCTTTACCCACCCATCTGTTGATGGGCATTTAGGTTGTTTATGTTTCTTAGTTATTGTGAATAGTACTGTAGTGAACATAGGAATGGTAATATCTTTAAGTTCTTGATTTCAATTCTCTTGGATAAGTATATAGAAGTGGGACTTCTAGATCATATGGTAGCTTTATTTTCGATTTTTTGAGAATTTGTCAAATTTCCCAGTCTACTTTCAAGTGCTCTAATCCTAAATTAGAAATTTGACTCTCCATTCTGTGACAATGCTGCTGCTTTTATCTTGTATGTATTCCCAATGTGCAGTGAAAACTTGGGTGTGGAGATGATGTCCTATTTTAATTTTCTTCTTCCTTATCCTATTGGTGAGAGAGGGATTCCTGACTTAGGTTAAGGAGATGGCTGACCTCATGCCACCCAACACTGGACAGATAATATTGACGATTGTTTATTAGTTACATATACTCACAACCTGGGAGACGAGAATATTGCATGTTGTACAAGGCCACAGGGAGGCTGTACTCAGGGACAAGGTGAGCAACCAGGAACTGTGAGTGGTAAACATTGTAGTATCAAGAGGATGAGGTGCCCCCTGGTTCCCAGAAAAGAATTTGATTGGATTGGTTGAATAATTTTATGGGCTAGCAGAGAACTGAAACCTACTTCTTATCAATAAGCAGAAACTATACCTGTTTCCTTTAATAATAACTATGCCTGGCTAGGGAACCTTATCTGTGGAAGCAGAGTTGGGAAGAGAACTTGTGGTTAGACTCTTGGAGGTACTCCCAGTTTCACCAGGTATTGAAGCAGCATGTATAGACCTTAATTTTAGGTCTTACACCACAAACTCTAAGCAAAAAAGCCAGTTAAATGTCGCTCTCTCAAAAAAGAAAAAAAAAATGTGGACCTCTTATAGTGAGATTTATAGTGTGATTCGTTGTTTACAAAAGTCATATACCTTCCAGCTTCTATCTACTTTTGATCACTCTTCAATATGTTGAAATGGCTTTTATTTTTGTATTTGGTCAAGAATCTGTGATTGTTATTAGGGGAGGTTTAGTCCTCCACAAACTTTGAATGAGGAAAATGTGTCATTGATTTATTATTCTTCTATATGTTATTATGAAAATGTTCAGACATACAGAAAAGTTAAAAGGAGTCTATAGGGAACACATATATGCTCACGATCTAGACTTTACAATTAACATTTTGCTGCATTTGTGTCATTAAACATCTGTTTATCTATTCATCATTGTATCTCTCCATCAGTCTTTCTTCTTTTTTAATACCTTCAGTATAAATTGTAATCATCAGTGCACTTCACTCCTATAAGCGTATTCTGAAGGTAGATGAAACAGTATTAGGCTATAAGGTATGCAAAGAAGTGGAGTTAAGATTGACTCTAGATTTTGATCTGACAATCTGGAAAGATGCTGTGGTTATTAAATGAGAAAGGAGTAGTTTTTGTGTGTGTGTGGAAAGAACAATTTTTGAAACATTTAGTTTTAGAATCCTGGTAGACATCCATGACTTCTTTAGATATACATATTAAGAATTCATTCTAAATATCAAGATTGAAGATATATATCCATGGTTACCTAATGTCTTCATTTTCTACCTTCAGCCTGATCACAAAGTCTAGAATATATTATGTATCTATTAATCATTGTTAAATGAATCAATAGTTTAATGAATGGGAAAACAAATGAAGAAAAATTCTTTTGAAAATGTTAACTATTGTTAATTTCAAAGCAGTGTGGGTTTTCTTAGGGGAATGTTTCATCAGTGTGGAGAAATAGATATCTCAGTTTTCTGATGATCTATTTCAGTTATTTTCAGGGATCCACTGAAACAGAAGAGGTATGTTTTTAAAGGTGCTTCCAAGTGTTTAGAAAGAATGAATAATTTTAGCAGTGTGATTTAATAGTTTTCTCCATTATGGAATAGGGGTGGCTCAAATTTTTAATTATTGATTTAGCATCTACATAATTACTTCGCACTTGTAAGCCCCTACTTATAGGCAAGATGAGTAAATTCTAATATAAATTAGTGTCTGTTTACAAATTTTGACATAGGTAAGATCATATTTCATTTTGTTTTCATTTCATAATTTGATTTGTTAGTTACCTTCTTATAACAAGTATGTAAACAACAATATATTCTGTGATAAAGGAAGAATTCTTCATATGGGACCAAAGGTTACCAACTAGAGATGAAACATCTTAATTTCCACTTGTAAATTTGCATTTTATAAGTATAAAGTTTGCATGAGGTCAATCCTTCTATTGAGGGTTTGAGGGTAAATGTCACCTAAACTTGAATTCCAATTTTTTAGTTTGTTTTTCATTGATTCATAAACAATGCCTTCAATAATATTGCCAGGCTCTTTTAAAAGTCATAAAAAGCTTTTATTTTGGTATTCAAATTAACATTTCATTATTAATGAAATAACTGGAAAATACTGCAGTAATTGTTGGCTGTGTCAGTATTTTTGACAGCTCTCCTAATTTTGTACTCAAAAATAATACCTCATGTTGTCCCCTTTACATGATTAATAGACAAAAGCCATTCATCATCTTTTGACTGGTAGTGTATGATGAGGTCAAGGCAATCAATCAATATTCTTATTCTTTAATAATATCTAACCTGACAACAAGTCCTCAACAAGATGAAATTTGTCAGTAATGTGAATGTTCTATATAGACTGAACTAAGTCATTAAGCTCTTGGGTTAGTAATTGCTTTCTTTAGTATGGTGATGTTAAAGACATATTTAGATTTAAGGTGATGTCCTGAGTGTGAATCATTCTGTTTTTTTATCTCCAGTAATTCTTCAAATACACTACAATATTGGCAATCACCACAGCTATTTTTCATAATATCCTTTAGTACATTTCAATGTCAGAATACGTTTCATTGTGACTGACTTTTCCTGAACTACGAAAGCTTTAGGAAGACAGGTTTGCCTGTCTCAGTGGAATTCTAAGACCTGGAGCATCTTCTACCTGTCACTTTCTGTCTATAATTTAGATTTTTAAAAGGTAGATTGAGACAGCCTGTTTTTATTTTTACTTCTCAACTAAAACTTTATTTAGACATCTGCTCTTGGCCATAAAATATCATTCTTGAGGGACCTATACTTGATCTATGGTGTCAATATGTATAATAAAATATTGACTTGGGGGCTATTCATATCCAATTCTAGTGATAATAGCAATGAAGTCTTTAGTATAAATAAATGCCATTTCATTTCAGGATAATAAAGCCACATATTAAGTTAGAGTCATTAACATAATCAAAACTACATTTTACTGCTTACTAAATCTTAATATTTATTTAACAACTATGTAACTTCTTAAAACATATTCATCATAGTTTCATTAAAAATGTATATCAATTAATAGTTTATAACAATGATATATTCTTGGTTAATTCTGTGTTACAACAGTATTTATTTTTCAAACACCATATATTTTATACTCCATTATGTAATGGAAAATATTTCAGTTTATAAATTGAACTGAAATATTTACCTTTATATCATAGATTATAAAATGTATATATCAACTGGATTTATAGAGAGCAAATAAAACATTTAAGCTGGAGTAATTCTATACATTGTTCAAGAAGTCATACACTCCTCATACAAGATGTGTCCACCCTGGATCTCTAAAGAAATATATGATTTAGTCATGTGGATATGAAGGGCATCATATTTAGAAAAATAATGATCTTAGGAAAATTTTTATTTTCTAAATTAACACTGTGAAATCAGCTTGAACTCAAGAGACACAGATGTTGGTAGCATTTTACCAATTTTTTTTTTTTTCAAAAACCATGTTACAAACTGTGTGTCTGTGTTTATTTTATCTTTATGCATTGGTTTTACCTTTTACTTGTTTTTCTTTTTCCTTATTTGAGTTTTATTCTAATCTTAAAGAAACATGACCAATCCAAAGCAGAAACACAAAAGAGGTGTTTTTAAAGCTTTATTTATGTAAAGGTAGAAAAATGTTCTTTGTACTTGTAAAACTAGATAGAAGATTAAAGCAAATAGTACTTATTCATGGATAAATTTAAAAAGTAATGACAATAGAAATAAAGGATTCATAGTTAATAATATTATTCATCTTTATAAATAAAAAGGACATTTTTATTATAAAAGAATTATAAAGAAATGGTAAAATAAATTATCAAAGTTTTGAGATATCCTATGGGAATCAGGCAAATGAATAAAACTGTTAAGAAAACAGGAACAAAATGTATATCTACTAGGAACTTCTATACCATTTTAAGAATTCAATAAAATTGTTAATTTATTAGAATAAATGTTGTATTAGAGTAGTACATAGAAATGAATTTGTACAGATGAATTTTTTGACAGTCAAATAACCTACAGGAAATACAAATGTGTGGAACAGTCCATTAGTCAACTGGAGTTGGTATATCTTTTTGATTTTGTGGATGTTTTTCCCTCATTTTCATAAGGCAGAACTCTGTACTGAGACCTCCTCCAAACACTGTATTGGCTTATTGTAGCAATCCAAACCTCTATGCTTTGACATCATTATTGCCCACGTGGAACGGCCCATGTTTGGTCTAGCATCAGTGTCTTTGGCTTTCTTTCTCTGACCCCCAGTTCCTCACTGCACCAAAACAACACTACCTCATTACAATTGTTAGCTTTGGAGAGACAATACAGTCTGCTCTTCTAAGTGACATGCTTATGATTTAAACGTTGTGACACCAGGAAGGTAGCTAACAGAGAATCTTGAAGAAGAAGTCAGCTGCATTTTTCAAAAGAGTCTGTAGGACATTCAATGAAGATTTACATATGCACACTTTGGGGTTTTTCTTGTTTGTTTTTTGCTAAATTGTGTTTGCTTAAAAATAATTACAGTTAATCAGTAAGTGGTTTCCATGTTCTTTTACATTTATATTTTATACTCTAGGAGACCTTTCTCATGAGTGCTTTTTCTTTATTGTCCCTAGGTAACTAAAGGAAAAGATTCCATGATAGTATCACTCCTTTTCACACACCTTCAACTTTTTTGCCCCTTTTTAGTTTTATCATACACACCTAGACCCTTTCTTCCATTTATATTCTACTCTACACTCACTTCATTTTATCCAAATTTATCACTCGCTCTCAATTTCTTCACTTGACTCAAGGGTAATATATTCAATATTTTCCTTCTATCTCTCACTGGTCCTTTTTCTAAGTCCTCTGTTGGTGGTTTTTCTACGTTTCCACAATCATGAAATATTAGACTTCACTGGGGCTCAGTACTCATACCTGTTTATTTTCTTCCCTTGGTGTTCCTAGCCAATTTTTCATCTCTAAGATGAAATATATATTTATAAATATATAAAATGATTTCTAACTGCATATTTCCAACCCAGTTCTGAACTGTAAACAGAAGCTGTGCAGTAGAAATTCATTGATGATGTATATGTTTTATACCTGCACTTTTCATTAGAGTAGCCACATATGATTAATATGCAATTGAAATGCAGCTAGCTAATGAAACTGAGGAACTACAATTTTAATGAATCTAATTTTAATTGATTTAAATTCAAATTGCCATGTGGCTAGTAACTATTGTATCAGACAGTACATTTGTAGACTAATAATTTCTAACTGCTAAGTTAACCTAATCTCTTAGCTGCCTACTATGCAGCATGGTACAATAATCACTCCTCTTTTCTTCTCATACCCACATCCAGTATGTTGGAAAATTATGACACTTATATTTTAAAATTATATCCAGAATCTGACAAATCTGAACACTCACATCATCTCAACTATGACCAGCCTTGAAAAAAAAAATCACAATCATTTTTTACTTTATTTGAAATAGCTGCAAACACAGATCATAGATGTCCTGCCTGCTTCCACCTATACTGCATGCTCAGTATTTTTTAACAAAGCAGTTACAGATGATTTCTGAAAAATAATTAGACCATTCACTCCTATGCCCCAAATTTCTAATTGATTGCCATTTTGCTCAGTATAAAAGACAATTTCTTCACAATTACCTACAAGTTCCTACAGTTATTTTTTCTGTTCCCTTACCTCTCTGAACTCATTGCCAGCTGCTGCCTCCCTTGTTCTCTCTAGTCTAGTCTCACTGACCAACTTGGGTTTCCCTGAATATATTAGGCATTCTCTAGCCTCAAAGTCATTGCAATATTTTCCCCTTGAATCTAGGATGTAGATATATATCCACATGGCTCCCTAATGCAACTCCCTTACATTTTTAGGCAATGTCACCTTTTCTGTACTAACTTCTTTCAAATTATAATCCATCCACCATATTCTCTATTGTCTTTTTCATGTTTTATTTGCTCTTCATGGATCCTAAAATCTCTAATGCTATACATATACTATGCAATTCTAGAATATTTTAATAACTTCCCCCTAAATAAACCTACACATTAGCAGTTATTCTCCATTTTCTTTTCCCCTGAGCCTTTGGCAATCACTAATCTGCTTTGTGTTGATGAATTTGCCTATTTTAGATATTTCGTATAAGTCAAATTATAGAATATGTGGACTTTGGTTTTCAGCTTATTTCAATTAAAATAGTATTTTCAAGGTTTAGTCATGTTTTAGCATGTATCAGTACTTCATTTCTTTTTATAGCTGGATATATTTTATGGATATACTATATTTTGTTTATACATTCACCCACTAATGGACATTTAGCTTATTTCTACCTTTTAGCTATTATGAATAATGCTACTATGAAAATTCATGTGCAAGTTATTATTTGAACACCTGTTTTTGATTCTTTTGGGTATATATCTGGGAGTGGAATTGCTGGGTCATGCAACTCTAAGCTTAGTTTCTGAGAAACTGCCAAACTCTGTCCCAAAGTAGCTGCACCGTTTTACATCCACTCAGTAATGCATGAGAATTCCAATGTTTGCACATTCTCTCCAACACCTGTTATTTGTCTGTCTTTGTAATTGTAGCCATGTTATTAGTATGAAGAGGTGTCTCATTAGGGTTTGATATGAACTTCTCTAATGACTAATGATATTGAACATATTTTTGTGAGCTTGTTGGCCATTCGTATATCTTCTTTGGAAAAAAAATCCTACTTTTTCATTTGGATTATTTGTCATTTTATTTTTTGGTTGGTAAGAAGTTTTTTATATAATCTGGATACTAAATCTTTACCAAATATATGACTTACAGATATTTTTTCCCTCTGTGTGCTGTATTTCAACTTCTTGGTGGTGTCCTTTGAAGCATAACGTTTCTATTGCGATGTATTTCAGTTTATCTGTTGGTTAGGCTTTTGACACTGCATTTAACAAACTGCTAAATACAATGTCATAAAGATTTGCTTCTATGTCTTCTTTAATAGTTTTTTTTTGTTGTCTTTTTTTCTTTTTTTTTTTTTTTTTTGTGGTACACAGGCCTCTCACTGTGTGACCTCTCCCATTGCGAAGCACAGGCTCCGGACGCGCAGGCTCAGCAGCCATGGCTCACGGGCCCAGCTGCTCTGCAGCATGTGGGATCCTCCCGGACCGGGGAACGAACCCGTGTCCCCTACATCGGCAGGCGGACTCTCAACCTCTGCGTCACCAGGGAAGCCCTCTTCTTTAATAGTTTTATAGCTTTAGCTCTTATGTTTAGATCTATGAACCATTCTGAATTATTTTACATGGGTGAGGTAGGAGTCCAAGATTTTTTGCATATCAATAGCCAAGCACCTCAGGTACAAAGACAATAGATTTTCTTTTTTTTTTTTTCCCTCGGTATGTGGGTCTCTCACTGTTGTGGCCTCCCCCGTTGCGGAGCACAGGCTCCGGACGCTCAGGCTCAGCAGCCATGGCTCACGGGGCCAGCCGCTCCGCGGCATGTGGGATCTTCCCGGACCGGGGCACGAACCCGTGTCTCCTGTATTGGCAGGCGGACTCTCAACCACTGCGCCACCAGGGAAGCCCAATTTTTTAATATTGATCCTGTACGTTTCAATCTTGATGAACTGGTTATTAGTTCTAATAGTTATTTTAGTGGATTCCTTAGGATTTTCTGTATACGAGATCATGCCATCTGAAAACAGAGATGGTTTTACCTTTTTTATCCCAAATGGGCTGGTTATTATTTTATTTTCATTCCTAGTTTCCCTAGCCAGAACCTTGAGTACATTGTTCAAATTAAGTCTTGTTACTGATTTTATTGGTAAGCATTCAGTCTTTCACAATTAAGTATGATATTAACCAACGAGTTCTGCCTTTATTGGGATGAAGTTTGATTATTTTCCTGGTTTGTTGAGTGTTTTTATCAAGAATTGTTGTTGGATTTGTCGAATGCTTTTTCTGTATCTATTGAGATGATCGTGTCATTTGTTTTTTATTCCATTAATATGGATATATTATATTGATTGATTTTTGAAATCATGCTAAATGAAACTTTCATTCTTCAGACGAATTTTACTTGGTCATGTGTAGATTCAGTTTGCTACTATTTTTTGAGAATTTTTGCATATAATAATAAAATGTATTGGTCTATGAATTTCTCTATTTGTGAAGTCTGTCTGTGGTTTTGGTATCAGGATAATACTAGACTTATAAAATTAGTTGAAAAATGTTTGCATCTATTACTTGGGACAGTATGTGAGAATTGGTGTTAATTTTCTTTAAAACTGGTAACATTCACCAAAGAAGCCATTTGGGCCTGCATTTTTTAACAGGAATATTTTTGGGTTGATAATGCATATTTTATTTTTTACAGATATAGTTATATGCTGTATTTCCTCTTTGGTCATGTTATGATTTTTGTGTCTTTAGGAATTTGTCCATTTCATCCCAATTATTTAATTTTTGGCACATACCATGTATTATATTCCCTTGTAATTTATTTCTGTAAGGTCTGTAGTGATAGTCCTTCTTTTATTACTGATTGTAGTAATTTGAGTGTTTCTCTTTGTTCTTGGTGAGTCTAGGTAAAAAATTGTAACTTTTGAGTCACTTTTCAGTTTGTTGATGTTATCAATTTTCCTATTCTCTATTTAATTTACTTCTGCTCTAATATTTGTTATTTCTTTCCATTTGTTTGCTTTGTGTTTAATGTGCTTTTCCTTTTCATGTTTCTTAAGATGAAAAATTGGATTATTGACTTGAGATATTTCTTTTTTAATATAGTAATTTGCAGTTATAAATTTCCCTCTAATACTGCTTAAGCAATATTCCATAAGTTTGAGTGTGTCATGTTTTGATTTTTGTTTATCCCAAAATATGTTCTAAATCCTTTGTGATTTCTTCTTTGGTAATTTAAGAGTGTGCTGTTTAATGTTCACATATTTGTGAATTTCCCAAATTTCTTTTTGCTGTTGTATTTGAATTTAATTCCATTATGGTTAAAGAAAAAACTTTGTCTTATTTAAATCCTTTGAGATTTGTTGATACTTGTTTTATACGTTAATATATAGTTTATTGTGGAGAAAGTTCCTTGTTCTCTTGGCAAAAATGTACACTTTTTTTTTAACAGGGGGTGAAATGTTCTATAAAAATCTGTTAGCTCTTTTTAGTTTACAGTGCTGTTAAAGTCTTCTATTTCCTTGTTGATATTATGCTTATCATGTCTATTCATTATTGAAAATGTAATATTGAAATCTCCAAGTATTATTGTTGAATTGTCCATTTTTCCCTTCAGTTCTGTCAATTTTTGTTTTGTGTATTTTTGACCTCTTTTAAGTGCATATATGTTCATAGATTTCATGTCTTCTTTTCAATCTATTTTTGTTGTTGAATCTAAAGAGTGCTTTAGACAACATATAGTTGAATTATATTTTTATATATATTCTGTCAGTCTTTTACTTTACATGGGATATTTAAGTTAATTCATACTTAATATAATTCTGATAAGATAGGATTTATATCACTGATTTTAAATTTGTTTTGTATATGTCTTATGTATTTTATTCCACTCTTCATTTATTACTGCTTTATTTTGTATTAAATAGATATTTTCTTGTATACCATTTAATTTTGTTTCTTTTACTATATATATATTTTTAGTTATTTGCTTAGTGGTTGCCCTGGGGATTTTGATTAACATTTTAACTTAAAACAATGGAGTCTAGATTAATATTAAATTACTTTAAATAGCATACACTTTGCTTCATTTTACCTCCATTCCTTCCTGTCTCCTTTGTACTCTTATTGTTATATAAGTTACTGGTAAATTCTTTTTAATATTTATTTATTTTGTTGCTTGGGTCTTAGTTGCAGCAGGTGAGCTCCTTAGTTGCAGTTGTGGGCTCCTTAGTTGCAGCACGTGGGTCCCTTAGTTGCAGCAGGCAAGCTCCTTAGTTGTGGTTCCAGGGCTCCTTAGTTGCAGCTTGCCAGCTTCTTAGTTGTGGCATGTGGGTCCTTAGGTGCTGCTCGTGGGTTCCTTAGTTGCAACATGTGGGCTCCTTAATTGTGGCATGCGAACTCTTTGTTGTGACATGCATGTGGGATCTAGTTCCCTGACCAGGGATCAAACCCAGCCCCCCTGCATTGGAAACGTGGAGTCTTATCCACTATGCCACCAGGGAAGTCCCAAGACAGTGGTAAAATTATTGTTTTATACAGTTGTCTTATAAATGAGACAGAAGAAAAGAATTATAAAGAAAAATACATATGTACTGACTTTTATATTTACCTATTTAGTTACTTTTAAAAGTGTACTTTATTTCTCCATGTGGATTTAAGTTACCTTTTAATGTACTTTCAATTGAGCCTAAAGGCTCAAAATGTCTCTAATATTTCTTGTAGCTCAATTCTCCTCCTGAAGAGGTCTCTCAGTTTTTGTTTACCAGAGAATAGCTTAATTTCTCCTTTGTTTTGAATGATAGTTTTGCTAGGTAAAGAATTAGTACTGGATAGATTTTTCTTTCTGTACTTTGGATGTGTAATTCCACATCTTTTTAGTCTCTATGGTTTCTGATGAGAATTTAGCTGTTAATACTATGACTTCCTCATATATGACATTCTTTCTCACTTTTTAATAATTTATTTTTCTCATAGAATTTCAACAATTTGACTATGATTTGTATAGGTGTAAATCTCTTTGAGTTTATTCTACTTAAAATTTCTTGAGTTTCTTGGATGTACCAAATAAGGTTTACAATAAATATGGAAAGTTTTCAGCCTTTATTTTCATGTGTATGTAAATTGGTGTTTTTGGTGTTGCACTACAGATCTAAAGCTCTTTTAACTTCTTCATTCTTTTCACTTTCTGTTCCTCAAACTGAATAATCTCAGCTGACATGTATTCAGATTTGCTCTTATTTCTTCTGTTGAGACCCTCTAGTGAAATTTTTATTTTAGTTATTGTCTTTTTCAATTCCAGAACTTCTCTTTGTTTTCTTAAAAATAATATCTATTTCTTTATCATGTTGTCTATTATTTCAAATATCATTTTCATACTTTAACTTAATTATTTTGCCTTGTTCTTTTGTTTTTTATTTGAACATATTTAAAATAGCTAGTTTGAAGTCTTTGATTAGTTTGTTCAATATTTGGGCTTCCTCAGGGAGAGTTATATCAAATACTTTCTTCTATGTGTACAGGACAAACTTTACTATTATTTGGTGTAACTTTTTTGTTTAAAAGTGATAATTTCAAATTATATAATGGGGCAGTTCTATAAATCAAATCCCTCCCCCTTCCTCATAGGATTTCATTTTATTGTTGTGAGGTTTATACTTCCTGTTTGTTTGTTACATGAATTTCTTGGGCTACCTCTGAAAAGTATTCTTTGTCATATGTGGCCATTGAAGTCTCTGCTTGGTTGACATAGTAGTCATGAAATAATTGGACAAAGCTTTTCTTAAATGCCTTTAATTGATGTCTCCAAGTCTTTACTGAGTGACTTTGCATGTATGTTGGGGCAAGTAGTTTTGCTGTAAAAGGCAGTTTACATCACTGCATTAGGCTTCACCTCCCACCTGTGAAGTACCACAAGGTCAACAAAAGTTTAGAGATTAGGCCTTCTCAGGTCTTTCCTGGCCTTATGCACAGCACATGTGCATGGTCTTCTAGATTCCCAGAAATATGTCAGGGCTTTAAAAATCTCCCTGTGTAAGCCACCCCTTTGCCAGATGTTTTTCTTTTATATTTATTTATTCATTGATCAGTCTCTTCTTAGTCTAACAGGTAACACCACCTCAGACAGTTGCCGTGTTAAACAATTCTTAGTGATTATTTTGGGCAGCTACCTGGAGATAAGGCTGTTTGCCCAGGGTAAGCTCAAAGCAATGCCAAATAGTCACAAGTGCTGAGAATGAAATTTTTCTGCAAGCTTTCAGGTCAGATAGTGACAATTTTCTGAAAATGGGGCTTTTGGGAAGCTCTAAATCCATCTGCCCTATGCAGGTGATATTAAGCTGCTAGCTTTTACAGCTACCATATTCGTGAGAGTCTTGGTTTTCAAGACTATCAGAAACTGAGGAGAAGGGGATAGGATTAGAGAAAGTAAATAAAGGTTACAAACTTACTGTTCTTACCAACATTCAGCCATTTTTTTGAATCCATGATTCTTGGATGGTTGAAAGAATTTAATTAATTTACAGAGTTCTAAGATAGTTGATTTTGATAATTATTTCAATATTCTCTTTGTTTTTCATTGACGATCTGAATTTCAGAGGTCTTTACTTCACCACTGTAGTAGTGGGATGGTCTAGATTATACTAATAGTGAATACTGTCTGTAATTGTAGAAGGAAAATCCCACTTAGATTAGTAATGAAATATCTGAGAATGTTTCAAAAAGTTTAATATATTAACTTTAGAATTATTTAATCAAATTTTGTACCTACATTTTTGCTTTTAAAGGAAAAGTGGAAATCAGACTTAATCCATAGACTCTGTGGGGTTTTTTGCAATTTGAAATTATCTTTAATAATTTCCAAATTTGTATCAGGAAAAGACATTGAACAAAATACAACGTGTATGACTCTCTCTGTGTGATGGAATAAAAGGTGACATTTTAAAAATTAATTTTTATTGGAATATAGTTGCTTTGCAATGTGTTAGCTTCTACTGCACAAAAAAATGAATCAGCCATACATATACATATATCCCCTCCCTTTTGAATTTCCCTCCCATTTAGGACACCACAGTGCATTAAGTAGTGTTCCCTGTTCTATGCAGTATGTTCCCCTCAGTTGTCTATTTTATACATAGTATCAATAGTGTATATGTGTTAATCCCAATTTCCCAATTCCTCCCACCCCACCCCTTTCCCCCTTGGTATCCATACATTTGTTCTCTACATCTGTGTCTCTCTTTCTGCTTTGCAAATAAGGTTTTCTATACCATTTTTCTAGATTCCACATGTATGTGTTAGTATACAATATTTGTTTTTCTCTTTCTGACTTCACTCTGCATGACATAGATTGTGTTTTAATAAAAGTTTATTTTCATGGATTGCTTGCTAGGTACCTATTTGTATATAGTAAGGGTTTTGCAAAAATTAATCCATTTAATGTGCACAACTCTGTGAGGATATTGAAGCAGAAAGTCAAAAGTGACGTACAGAAAAGATAGATAATTTGACCAAAGTTCACATCTATTACGTGAAAGAACTCGTAGGGTTAGAATGGAGCAGTCTTATTCTAGAGCCCATAGATATAGCCATCATACTTATTTCATGTCCCTAATATAAAAATGTATTAGAAATTCCAGCCCACAGAGAGATATTTGAAAGTCTCAAACCATCTGGAAGAGTCTCACCAAAAGGATGCCACAGGGCTTTTCATAAAGAGCTAATTGGACACAATCTTTGCCTGCTTTACAATTTTGTCATTAATTAAATCTGATATAGACTACAGTTTACATTTCTAGAATTTTACGTGTGTACCAATTTAAGATATAGTCATAAGGAATTAAGACAGCACATTAACAAAAAAATCCCTCTAAGGCAAGTCAGCTAAAAGTCAGGACTTGAGTGGATTAAATACTTATTAAAACTAGGCAGATGGCCTCCTTGGCATCTTATCACTTCTTTACACAAACTCATTGCAATTTCCCTTTAAACAAAATTCCATGGTATCTGCTATGGTACTTAACAGGAAGCACACCAAAAATGTTTATTGAACAAATGATTGCAACTAAAATACAGTGTGTAATGAAATGATAATTATATGATAATAAAGAGTTCTAGGTTCTAGCTCAACTCTGGGCCCTTTCTTGAAAAATAATTTCACCATTCCATGTCTCAGATTTCTTAATAGAAAAGTTTGGGTAGATCACCTTTAACATATATTTCAATAAACACAATCTATGTCAAATACAAGGATGTTTATAACATAAATTGCTTCTAAACCAAAAACATAGTTTCTTCAGTTACAATTTATGTAAGTCAATGTATATTAACTATTCAAAAATATAAAAGACACAGGTAAAGACAGGTAACAAAATTATAAGACAGAAATATTCAGATCAGAACAGATCAAGAATAGTTTGGGGCGGTCTGAAATTTTATCATTAACTATGTAAACAGTTCTTATAGTTGATGAAAATGCAGCTGAAGTGGTGTTTAATTGGAAATTTCTTGATTAGCCACTGCAACTCTAATGAATGCAAATTTCAACACTTTCAAAATTATATCCTACTGTGTGAATCTTTTTTATGCAATCAACAACAAAATGCAGTACTGATTTACTAAACTGATCTTAAAAGTTATTATTTCATTGTTAATTTAATCAAATTTCACTTACTATCTTTTTAAAACAAAATTTTCCTGTACTTTTGTTTACATGACATAGTGGGGGTTCTTTTGGAATCTTAACTCTAAACAAGAAAAGGAAAAAGTAACCAGAAAGTAAATATATTTTAAATTATTTATTTCAAGGAAACAGATCATCATGAAACAATCTAATTATGAAGGTATTCTTTTTAATTTAATTAAATATCTATCAAACGGTGTTTGGTGCTCCTGGAGATTTGCTTAAGACCCAGCCCCTCTCTTTAAACAGCTCACAATGAAAATGCTGAATATAAGAAAAGAAGGAGATGTCTAACCATTTGCAGAAACTGAGGAAGATACTTATTTTGTAAGCACCCATTCCTGGACATAGGATAAGAGAGTTGGAAAGGAATTTAATTCAACATTTTTTATTTCACGAGAGAAAACAGTACCCATCAAATGTGCCCTGCTCAACACATTTTTTCTACAGTTTGTAAGACATGTATATAGTACAGATTCTGGAAGATAAATCAGATTCTTGAGTACCTGTTGAGTGCTTTCTGCCAAACTGTATTATCTTGTGAAAAGTCAATTGACTTTGCCTTGACACAGGATAAACGAAATCTTGTAAAGGGCCAACTGATAACAGGAATTCTTCAATGTTATTCAGAACTTTCACTCACTAGCTTACACATTAACGTGTGCTTTTTTATCATGCACATTTAAATATTTTGTCTTGAGTGAGTTTACTTATGGAATAAACCATCATCAAGTTTAACTAATATTTATGAAACGCTTAATAATATCGGAAAAGACTATCATGAATAAATGTGACATTGATCGAAAATCGTGATTCAAAATCATTTATCTGGAGGAATTTTGACTGACCCTGTATAATTTGGGAAGTTGTTGTAGTTGATTTGAATTTAATATGAATCCCTATATTTTCACTTCACACATCTGTTGAAACTTCTAGGATTCATACAAAGTGTAGAAGATGCCATTGATTTCCACTTCTGAGTTTACCTTCCAATTGTTTCTCTGCCTAAGGAATTTTTCTAGAAACACTTTTTTAGAAACATTGCAGCTTGCTTGGAAAAAAATATCAGAGGTTAAAGAGAATTAATACCTCCAGGGATGACCCTTAACTCCTAAAGGACAAGAGTTGAATATCTCAGGCTTCTTAATTTTTAATGGGATAATTCTGAGACAGTAGAAGACAGAGTATCTCACTAAATATGTATTTTATTGGCTTTTTTTTTGCTTTCTTTCTTTTTCATTTCCCATTGCCTCACTTGTCTTCCTGGTGTTAACTCCCAAGACCTTTTCTCAGGGTTTGTTTTTATAAGAACTTAAATCAGACATTGGGTAAGCAAAATTCTCCATTTCCATTATTTGAATTATAACGAGTCTCAATTTCTCGGGCGTGTAATCATAGAACTCATAACCTGCTGGCAGAGTGATGAATGTGAATTATATAAAATAATAAATGTAAAGTGATTAGGTATACATTGCCATGTCATAGAACATGAAATTGTACATGTTAACTTATAATATGTAGCAGAGTAGTTCAGGCCTAAATATGGAAGAAGTATGAGAGTAGTTAGAAATTTGGGGGTTTCCCTGGTGGCACAGTGGTTAAGAATCCTCCTGCCAATGTAGGGAGCCTGGGTTCGAAGATCCCACATGCCACAGAGCAACTAAGCCAGTGCATCACAACTACTGAGCCCTCGTGCCACAACTACTGAAGCCCACACACCTAGAGCCTGTGCTCCACAACAAGAGAAGCCACTGCAACGAGAAGCCTGCACACCTCAACACCTCAACGAAGTGTCGCCCCCACTATCCGCAACTAGAGAAAAGCCCACGTGCAGCAAGGGAGACCCAGCACAGCTAAAAATAAATGAATAAATAAATAAATTTATTTAAAAAAAAGAAATTTGGTGTTCTAAGTACAAGAGGTGTCATGGCAATGGACTGACATTAAGGGGTCTAGGTTGCTGGCTTGAGATTCTTTACAGATGTGTATTTGTATGTCAAATGCAATATCCTTTCTATGAAAATATTTAAACCGTTTATCTGTTTTCTCCTTTTTCAAGAACCTTTATATGAGGATTTGTCATAGTAGTTTGACATGACTCTACCTAAGTTAAACAATGGACCAATTCTTTCTATGCATAAATATTAGATATTCCATTCCAGCAGAAGAACAGGTTAGAAAAATATATGGCTCAGTATCATTACCAGGGTGTTTTTCAATGTCAGAAAATCTACTATGAATAGTTATTCATGGTATGACAAAAGAAACAGTCCCCAACTCATTTTTGGAGCCACTGCACTCTAAGAAAAATAAAGCCTGAACATGAAAACTATATTCCTCATAAATGTAAAAACCTTTAACAATATTTTAATTTTTTAACTTAGCACACACACACGTGTGTGTGTGTGCATATCCAGCAAAAATAAACTTGGTTTTATCTTCCAAAACCTAACAATGGCATTATAATCTTATTTACAAAATCATTAATTTAAAAAAGAGTACACATTGTATAATGTGAACTCTGTGTACATAAGTATATACAAACAGTTAATTTAAGCATACTTGGAAACTCTTACACTTTTGCAGGTGTTCATATGTGTCTATATATGAAAAGATTTAAAATCTGCCTGTTTCTATTAATGAAAGCTCTTGCCAGGGAATGTTTCATTCCAATCTGTGTTTTTCTTTCACACATTGTACCAGTCTTCTATATCTTCACCATTCATGGCCTTATCCTTTTGAACTGGAAGCCATTCTCTAATCTTAGGGATCCTTCAATATAGCAAAACATTACTATACTTCCTTCTCCAATTGCCTTTACATCATTTTCTTTTGATGTGGATACTTCCGTTTAGTACACTGCAGCATGCTGGCTTCCTTCTAATTCCTTAGGAAAGTCTTCTTTCTGTTTGCTTAGTGCTAAATCAATCAATAGACCTCTTGCTTTTCCTAAACCTGTATTTTTTCTGTGTCTGTTTCCTTCTAAATCTAAAATCAAACAGTGTCTGGAATAAAGTAGTTTCACAATATTTGCTAAAGTAGAAGAGATCCACATTCTGAAGTGATACAAGGGGAAGAGTCATGTCCTAATTAAGTCTGATCTAAAAGCAGCTTTCCCTTTGGGCAAACATAACATGATTCTCCTGTGCAAAACTATTTAACCTCCTCCCATCTCTAATACAGCAGCATGTTTTACCATTTAATCTTTCAAATTTTGCAGCAAAAATTCCAATATACCTTCTTTTAACTAAAAAAAATGGGAGGGACTTCCCTGATGGCACAGTGGATAACACTGCACTCCCAATACAGGGGGTCCAGGTTCGATCGCTGGTCAGGGAACTAGATCCCACATGCATGCTGCAACTAAGAGTTCACATGCCACAACTAAAGAGCCCATGTGCTGCAACTAAGGAGCCCACCTGCTACAACTAAGACCCAGAACATTCAAATAAATAAATAAATAAATATTTTTAAAAAGGGAGCTCTCAAACACTCCCAAACTCATTCTAAAAGGCCACCATCACCTTGATACAAAAACCAGAAAAGGATGTCACAAAGAAAGATAACTACAGGCCAATATCACTGATGAACATAGATGCAAAGATATCAACAAAATACTAGCAAACAGAATCCAACAGCACATTAAAAGGATCATACAGCATGATAGTGTGGGGTTTATTCCAGGAATGCAAGGATTCTTCAGTATATGCAAATCAATCAACGTGATACAGCATATTAACAAATTGAAGGAGAAAAACCATATGATCATCTCAATAGATGCAGAGAAAGCTTTCGAAAAAATTCAACACCATTTATGATAAAAACCCTGCAGAAAGTAGACGTAGAGGGAACTTTCCTCAACATAATAAAGGCCATATATGACAAACCCACAGCCAACATCGTCCTCAATGGTGAAAAACTGAAAGCATTTCCACTAAGATCAGGAAGAAGACAAGGTTGCCCACTCTCACCACTCTTGTTCAACATAGTTTTGGAAGTTTTAGCCACAGCAATCAGAGAAGAAAAGGAAATAAAAGGAATCCAAATTGGAAAAGAAGAAATAAAGCTGTCACTGTTTGCAGATGACATAATACTATACATAGAGAATCCTAAAGATGCTAACAGAAAACTACTAGAGGTAATCAATGAATTTGGTAAAGTAGCAGGATACAAAATTAATGCACAGAAATCTCTGGCATTCCTATACACTAATGATGAAAAATATGAAAGTGAAATCAAGAAAACACTCCCATTTACCACTGCAACAAAAAGAATAAAATATCTAGGAATAAACCTACCTAAGGAGACAAAAACCTGTATGCAGAAAATTATAAGACACTGATGAAAAAAATTAAAGTTGATACAAAGAGATGGAGAGATATACCATGTTCTTGGATTGGAAGAATCAACATTGTGAAAATGATTCTACTACCCAAAGCAATCGACAGATTCAATGCAATCCCTTTCAAACTACCACTGGCATTTTTCACAGAACTAGAACAAAAAATTCCACAATTTGTATGGAAACATATAAGACCCCAAATAGCCAAAGCAATCTTGAGAATGAAATACGGAGCTGGAGGAATCAGGCTCCCTGACTTCAGACAATACTACAAAGCTACAGTAATCAAGACAGTATGGTACTGGCACAAAAACAGAAAGATAGGTCAAGGGAACAAGATAGAAAGCCCAGAGATAAACCCACACACATATGGTCACCTTATCTTTGAAAAGGAGGCAGGAGAAAGGACAGCCTCTTCAATAACTGGTGCTAGAAAACTGGACAGGTACATGTAAAAGTATGAGATTAGATCACTCCCTAACACCATACACAAAAATAAGCTCAAAATGGATTAAATTCCTAAATGTAAGGCCAGAAACTATCAAACTCTTAGAGAAAAACACAGGCAGAACACTCTATGACATAAATCACAGCAAGATCCTTTTTGACCTGCCTCCTAGAGAAATGGAAATAAAAACAAAAATAAACAAATGGGACCTAATGAAACTTCAAAGCTTTTGCACAGCAAAGAAAACCATAAACAAGACCAAAAGACAACCCTCAGAATGGGAGAAAATATTTGCAAATGAAGCAACTGACAAAGGATTAATCTCCAAAATTTACAAGCAGCTCATGCAGCTCAATAACAAAAAAACAAACAACCCAATCAAAAATGGGCAGAAGACCTAAATAGACATTTCTCCAAAGAAGATATACAGACTGCCAACAAACACATGAAAGAATGCTCAACATCATTAATCATTAGAGAAATGCAAATCAAAACTACAATGAGATATCATCTCACACCAGTCAGAATGGCCATCATCAAAAAATCTAGAAACAATAAATGCTGGAGAGGGTGTGGAGAAAAGGGGACACTCTTGCACTGCTGGTGGGAATGTGAATTGGTTTCAGCCACTGTGGAGAACAGTATGGAGGTTCCTTAAAAAACTACAAATAGAATTACCATATGACCCAGCAATCCCACTACTTGGCATATACCCTGAGAAAACCAAAATTCAAAAAGAGTCATGTACCAAAATGTTCATTGCAGCTCTATTTACAATAGCCAGGACATGGAAACAACCTAAGCGCCCATCATCGGATGAATGGATAAAGAAGATGTGGCACATATACACAATGGAATATTACTCAGCCTTAAAAAGAAATGAAATTGAGCTATTTGTAATGAGATGGATAGACCTAGAGTCTGTCATACAGAGTGAAGTAAGTCAGAAAGAAAAAGACAAATACCGTATGCTAACACATATATATGGAATTTAAGGGAAAAAAATGTCATGAAGAACCTAGGGGTAAGATAGGAATAAAGACGCAGACCTACTGGAGAACGGACTTGAGGGTATGGGGAGGGGGAGGGGTGAGTTTTGACAGGGCGAGAGAGAGTCATGGACATATACACACTAACAAACGTAGTAAGGTAGATAGCTGGGGGGAAGCAGCCGCAAGGCACAGGGATATTAGCTCAGTGCTTTGTGACAGCCTGGAAGGGTGGGATGGGGAGAGTGGGAGGGAGGGAGACGCAAGAGGGAAGACATATGGGAACATGTGTATATGTATAGCTGATTCACTTTGTTATAAAGCAGAAACTAACACACCATTGTAAAGCAATTATACCCCAATAAAGATGTTAAAAAAAAAAAAAAAAAAAAAAAAAAAATGGGCAGAAGACCTAAATAGACATTTCTCCAAAGAAGATATACAGACTGCCAACAAACACATGAAAGAATGCTCAACATCATTAATCATTAGAGAAATGCAAATCAAAACTACAATGAGATATCATCTCACACCGGTTGGAATGGCCATCATCAAAAAATCTATAAACAATAAATGCTGGAGAGGGTGTGGAGAAAAGGGGACACTCTTGCACTGCTGGTGGGAATGTGAATTGGTTCAGCCACTGTGGAGAACAGTATGGAGGTTCCTTAAAAAATTACAAATAGAACTACCATATGACCCAGCAATCCCACTATTGGGCATATACCCTGAGAAAACCATAATTCAAAAAGAATCATGTACCAAAGTGTTCATTGCAGCTCTATTTATAATAGCTAGGAGATGGAAACAACCTAAGTGTCCATCATCAGATGAATGGATAAAGAATATGTGGCACATATACACAATGGAATATTACTCAGCCATAAAAAGAAAAGAAATTGAGCTATTTGTAATGAGGTGGATGGGCCTAGAGTCTGTCATACAGAGTGAAGTAAGTCAGAAAGAGAAAGACAAATACCGTATTCTAACACCTATATATGGAATTTAAGGAAAAAAAAATGTCATGAAGAACCTAGGGGTAAGACAGGAATAAAGATACAGACCTACTAGAGAATGGACTTGAGGATATGGGGAGGGGGAAGGTAAGCTGTGACAAAGTGAGAGAGTGGCATGGACATATATATACTACCAAACATAAAATTGATATCTAGTGGGAAGCAGCTGCATAGCACAGGAGATCAGCTTGGTGCTTTGTGACCACCTAGAGGGTGGGATAGGGAGGGTGGGAGAGAGGGAGATGTAAGAGGGAAGAGATATGGGAACATATGTATAACTGATTCACTTTGTTATAAAGCAGAAACTAACACACCATTGTAAAGCAATTATACTCCAATAAAGATGTTAAAAAAAAAAAAGGGTGCTCTCTGAAGTGTATGTGAAAGTTTATTTGGTTCAATAAGATGATTTTTCTTTCCATCTAATAATGGAATTTTGGTAAGTATTAGAGGAGCTTGATCATTTAATATTGCAGTACAAATTTATTGTAATTATATTTTTGTTCATACAGCAAACATTTATTTTATATGTATATGGTATTTTAAAATCATTATCTCATTGACCACTAGCTATATCCTCATGCTTAACAGCTATCATTAATCACCAAACAGTGCTAGTTTCTCAGAATAATATGTTTTGCATCATTCAGAAGTCTAGTAATGGAGACAGTCAAGGAATGAGACAATTGTAATATTGTGTAATCAGTACAGTGATAATGATAAATGCTAGCTTTGGGGATATACAAAAAGTTTTACCTATTCCATCCTAGTTGAGTGAAGAGATGGGAATAGCTTTCTAAAAGAGTAGCTCATGACCCATCACCTTAGATATGCTTAGTATTAGCTAACTAGCCAAATGACTGATGTGAAGATGAAATTGGGCTGAGGGAGATAGAAAAGGACATTCTCGTGAGACAATATCAAAGACAAAGCAGGAAACTAGTTATAGTGGTCAGGCCAGACTCTAATCAGTAATGCAATAAGGAGAAGAGTCTAGTGTGATCTGAAACCAACATTTATTTGTTCAGAGACGACTGGGCATTTTAAAAGGAGACTGAAGGAATAGTGAGGGCAGTGAGGGGCTTCAGTAGATTCAGAGAAGTGAAGAATTACAAAAACTGGTAGAGGAGTTGGTCCATGTGAAACCTGTCTGGGTTTATTAACCGGCACTCATGGAAGTTAGGCTCCCATCCCCCCACAGAGGCTGGAAGACAGGAGCCCTGTCTTCAGGTGTGGGCTGCAACAAACTAAATTCTTTTGGCAGCCTTGAATTTTCTTACGCAGGCACTTTGGGGGAAGAAAGGGTCATCCTAGAAATATAGCCTTGAGCTGTTAGAAGCTATGTTAATGTTTTGGTCAAATATTTATAGGCCAAGGCTGAGGACTAATCAGGAAGATGGCTCCGAGAAGCCTGGCTAGAGTCTGGTTAAGGAGAAACTCTTTAGCAAGAGTATTGCATATACTAAAACAGAAAGGAAGAGAAAAGTAGGTTGTTTTAAGCATTAAAAGTAAGTTTTATTAGACACAATATACTGGTTATGATGCAGTAACCAGAGGTTCATTTCTCAAATATGCCGTCAGCAGTGTATCCCACTGCACTTGATGACAACTCCTTTCCAAGTGGTGACTAGAGATATTGTGGTTCTGCCTTATCAATAATGGCTTCCTGGTTGTTGCATCAGGAAAAGAGAACAGGAGGATCATACAGGGCATTTCCATTCCCTAAAACTGGAAGTCACTTGTGTCACTTCTACTCATAGTTTTTCAACCAGAACTAACTACACTGTAAATGAGAGAAATCCAGTTTAAATTAGATTATGCAGAAAATGGGGATTAAATAGATGAGAACCAGTATACTTTTTCAAAAGTGAGAAGCAAATTAAACATACAATTCTTGGAAAATGAATAAACCAAAAATATATCTAAATATGTCCACGGCAGAAATTTACAGAGCTTCTCTTTATGGCACCAGCATCAATATGACACATCCCTTTAGACATTTCAATGTCTCCTCTTTCAAGTTTCATGTTCCCAGGAGAAGGACTTCAATTGCCTCTGATCAGGTTAGTTGTCTACTCCTAGTTCAACCAGATATAGCCAAAGAGACACTTCCAATACAGTCAGATATTGCTACAAGACTCACCTTCTTTGTATAGAGAACACTTTGAGGCAGCAGAAATCATTCAATAACTAACCACTACAAAAACTTCTGTTGAAAACGTAGCAGGAATATTCTTGGTAAAGACAAGGCAGGAATAACAAGATAATCTATAAAGTAATAATTTCTGTCAGATCAACAAACTAAAGCTTCAACTGTCAAGTTTCATATTTGTGCAAAGGATCACTCTTTTCCAGTCACGTGATGGTTGCCCTTCTCTTCAGAAAGGGATGAACAGACAAGGACCATCAAAGATTCAAAGTTTGGAACTACTGAATATAACATAAAATTTCAGGTATAACACAGAGGGAAAATGCAATAAGTTGAAGCGGTCTCTGCCTCTTTCCCATCATTACAGAGTAGAAAAGCCATTAGGACCTAGAAATGAAAACAAATAGGAAATAAGTTCAGATAAAACCTTTTTATATTAATTAAACCTTCTAACCAAGGACAGAATGTGAATGTGGGGTGGGGAGAGAGGAGTAATTTAGCAGGCAAAGTTCTCCAAGTTGAGTTGAGAGAACTGGGAATAAACAGACTTGCCCCTTGTTCAGAAAAAAGGTAACCACACAAATGCCATCGGTGGAAAAAAAAAAAATCACAGTGAAAGTGGCGTTGAGATATACTTCAGCAGTAGAGGGCCAAAGAGATGGCAAAAGAAGGGGTCTAGAAGTTTTTAAAAAAATACTCTTGAATTTCTAAAGAGGTGATTTAGGGGGGAAAAAATATCCCCATGTGCCTCAGCAAGAGATAGACAATGAGGCTGACAGTAGGCCCTGCCAGTCTCATAAGGTGGAGCAGAGTGGGGCACAGTGTTTCCTGATGACAAGACAGTCACCCTGTAGAAACTGATGTGAGAGCAGTCACAAACAGGCATCAAATAGGATATGTAACAGGACATCAGGGGATTAACTCCAGCAAAAGCCATGATAGATAGAACTGAATCAACAGGAAAATATGGCCATGCCTTGCTGGAGCAATCACGTTAAATTTTCTGTGCCAAAACATAAAGATATATTTTTTTCAAGATAAGCACAGACCAGTTTCACTCCTCTACAGTGATGTGAGTTAAACTTCGCCTGAATCTAGACATAATCCCAATACATGGGGCAAGTGGACCAGCTCCTTGAACTAACTAAATGTTAAATTGAAGTGACTGATAAATCACTGGAATTGAGCTAATTTGGCTGAAAGCATCCAGATTAAGGTTTAGTGTCAGACAGACTAGAGCTCAGAGTCAGACATTTAAATCAGTGCTAGAAATAAAGAACTTATGGAAACTTGAAATATTATCCGTTTTTACACATTTTTCAAATTAGCACTAAAAAGCAGAAGTGATAGTGAATATACTGAATTTTAAAAGGCACGGTGCAAAGATGCCTTGAGAAGTAGGATTAATAGCTTGTTATAAAAAGAGAGGTAAAAGGAAACTGATGTAAAGTCCCAGACTAAAACTCTAAAATGAACTTTGTTCGGTGCAGAAGATAGGCTTGTATATAGAAGATTGGTGTAAATGATAGTTGACAGAAGGCTTAAAATTCATGTAACCAGAAATGATCATATTATCAGATCATATTGAGCATATATATGATGTAGAATAAGAGAAGTGATTAAGATTCACAACTCTATGCTAATTAAATTAAACCTGAAGTATTTTATTCAGCCAGTGGCACACATTTAATAATTCAGGGGATGGAGGAGTTACAGACAAATTGGGACTTATTGATTACTCATCTTAATTACTTGTTGTGAAAGCAAATCTGTAGAATGGAGGAATGATTGAATAAGCTGAGCTTTAAGATCCTTTCTACCATCAAAATGTTTTGATTTCTTTAAAGTTTCATTTTTGTTTTTTGTTTTTTTAAGCACAGACATTCAAAATTGGTTATTGTACTTAAATATTAAATTACCACTGTAATTGTCCAACATACCCAAACATGCAAAAAAAGACTTAGGAAGCACTGACTTTGTATTTAGAAGAAGTTAGAAAATTAGAACAGTGGCTTCCTTGTCCAGATAACCTTATATTCTAGCAGTGCCCTACCCACTGTTCTTATTTTCAGCATATGATGAGAATAGAGACATTCAATCATCTTTATTTTAAATTTAGCTAATACAAAAGTTTTGATTTTGCTGAAGTGATTATTTTTCATTAATTATAACCTCTGTGGACTTCCCTTATGGCTCAGTGGTTAAGAATCTGTCTGCTAATGCAGGGACATGGGTTCGAGCCGTGGTCTGGGAAGATCCCACATGCCGCAGAGCAACTAAGCCTGTGCACCACAAATACTGAGCCTGGGTTTATGTGCGTGGGCTTAGCTCTGGGTATTCTATCCTGTTCCATTGATCTATATTTCTGTTTTTGTGCCAGTACCATATTGTCTTGATTACTATAGCTTTGTAGACTAGTCTGAAGTCCGGGAGCCTGATTCCTCCTACTCCGTTTTTCACTCTCAAGATTGCTTTGGCTATTCGGGGTCTTATGTGTTTCCATACAAATTGTGAATTTTTTTGTTCTAGTTCTGTGAAAAATGCCATTGGTAGTTTGATAGGGATTGCATTGAATCTTGAGATTGCTACGGGTAGTATAGTCATTTTCACAAGGTTGATTCTTCCAATCTAAGGACATGGTATGTCTCTCCATCTCTTTGTATCAACTTTAATTTTTTTCATCAGTGTCTTATAATTTTCTGCATACAGGTCTTTTGTCTCCTTAGGTAGGTTTATTCCTAGATATTTTATTCTTTTTGTTGCAGTGGTAAATGGGAGTGTTTTCTTGATTTCACTTTCATATTTTTCATCGTTAGTGTATAGGAATGCCAGAGATTTCTGTGCATTAATTTTGTATCCTGCTACTTTACCAAATTCATTGATTAGCTCTAGCAGTTTTCTGTTAGCATTTTAGGATTCTCTATGTACAGTATCATGTCATCTGCAAACAGTGACAGCTTTACTTCTTCCTTTCCGATTTGGATTCCTTTTATTTCCTTTTCTTCTCTGATTGCTGTGGCTAAAACTTCCAAACTATGTTGAACAAAAGTGGTGAGAGTGGGCAACCTTGTCTTCTTCCTGATCTTAGTGGAAATGCTTTCAGTTTTTCACCATTGAGGACGATGTTGGCTGTGGCTTTGTCATATATGGCCTTTATTATGTTGAGGTAAGTTCTCTCTATACCTACTTACTGGAGGATTTCTATCATAAATTGATGTGGAATTTTGTTGAAAGCTTTTCCTGCATCTATTGAGATGATCATACGGTTTTTATCCATCAATTCATTAATATGGTGTATCACAGTGATTGATTTGCATATATTGAAGAACCCTTGCATTCCTGAGACAAATCCCACTTGATCATGGTGTATGATCCTTTTAATGTGCTGTTGGATTCCATTTGAGAGGATTTTTGTTGAGGATTTTTGCATCTATATGCATCTGTGATATTGACCTGTAGTTTTCTTTCTTTGTGACATCTTTCTCTGTTTTTGGTATCAGCGTGATGGCAGCCTTGTAGAATGAGTTTGGCATTATTCCCCCTTCTGCTATATTTTGGAAGAGTTTGAAAAGGATAGATGTTAGCTCTCCTCTAATTGTTTGATAGAATTCACCTATGAAGCCATCTGGTCCTGGGCTTTTGTTTGTTGGAAGATTTTTTTTTTTTTTTTTTTTTTTAATTAATTTATTTATTTTTGGCTGTGTTGGGTCTTCGTTTCTGTGCGAGGGCTTTCTCTAGTTGTGGCGAGCGGGGGCCACTCCTCATCGCGGTGCACGGGCCTCTCACTGTCGCGGCCTCTCTTGTTGCGGAGCACAGGCTCCAGACGCGCAGGCTCAGTAGTCGTGGCTCACGGGCCTAGTTGCTCCGCGGCACGTGGGATCTTCCCAGACCAGGGCTCGAACCCGTGTCCCCTGCATTGGCAGGCAGATTCCCAACCACTGCGCCACCAGGGAAGCCCTGTTGGAAGATTTTTAAGCACACTCTCAATTTCAGTGCTTGTGATTGGTCTATTTATATTTTCTATTTCTTCCTGGTTCAGTCTTGGAATGTTGTGCCTTTCTAAGAATTTGTCCATTTCGTCCAGGATGTCCATTTTATTGGCATATAGTTGCTTGTAGTAATCTCTCATGACCCTTTGTATTTCTGCAGTGTCAGTTGTTACTTCTTTTTCATTTCTAATTCTATTGATTCAAGGCCTCTCCCTTTTTTCTTGATGAGTCTGGCTAATGGTTTATCAATTTTGTTTATCTTCTCAAAGAACCAGCTTTTAGTTTTATTGATCTTTACTATTGTTTCCTTTGTTTTTCATTTATTTCTGATCTGATCTTTATGATTTCTTTCCTTCTGCTAACTTTCTTTTTTTTTTATATATATAGTTCTTTCTCTAATTGCTTTAGGTGTAATGTTAGGTTGTTTATTTGAGACGTTTTCTTATTTCTTGAGGTAAGATTGTATTGCTATAAACTTCCCTCTTAGAACTGCTTTTGCTACATCCTATAGGTTTGGGGTCACTGTGTTTCCATTGTCATTTGTTTCTAGGTATTTTTTGATTTCCTCTTTGATTTCTTCAGTGATCACTTCATTATTAAGTAGTGTATTGTTTAGCCTCCATGTGTTTGTATATTTTACAGATTTTTTCCTGTAATTGATATCTAGTCTTGCAGCATTGTTGTCAGAAAAGATACTTGATAAAATTTCAGTTTTCTTAAATTTTACCAAGGCTTGATTTGTGACCCAAGATATGATCTATCCTAGAGAATATTCCATGAACACGTGAGAAGAAAGTGTATTCTGTTGTTTTTGGATGGAATGTCCTATAAATATCAATTAAGTCCAACTTGTTTAATGTCTAATTTAAAGCTTGTGTTTCCTTATTTATTTTCATTTTGGATGATCTGTCCATGGGTGAAAGTGATGTGCTAAAGTCCCCTATTATGATTGTGTTACTGTCAATTTCCCCTATTATGGCTGTTAGCATTTACCTTATATATTGAGATTCTCCTATGTTGGGTGCATAAATATTTACAATTGTTATATCTTCTTCTTGGATTGATCCCTTTATCATTATGTAGTGTCCTTCTTTGTCTCTTGTAATAGTCTTTATTTTAAAGTCTTTTTTGTCTGATATGAGAATTGCTACTCCAGCTTTTTTTTTGATTTCCATTTGTATGGAATATCTTTTTCCATCCCCTCACTTTTAGTCTGTATGTGTCCCTAGGTCTGAAGTGGGTCTCTCGTAGACAGCATATATACAAGTCTTGTTTTTGTATCCATTCAGCCAGTCTATGTCTTTTAGTTGGAGCATTTAATCCATTTACATTTAAGGTAATTATTGATATGTATGTTCCTATTACCATTTCCTTAATTGTTTTGGGTTTGTTATTGTAGATCTTTTCCTTCTCTTGTGTTTCCTCCGTAGAGAAGTTCCTTTAGCATTTGTCATAAAGCTGGTTCGGTGGTGCTGAATTCTCTTAGCTTTTGCTTGTCAGTAAAGGTTTTATTTTCTCTGTTGAATCTGAATGAGATCCTTGCTGGGTAGAGTAAGCTTGGTTGCAGGTTTTTCCTGTTCATCACTTTAAATATGTCCTGCCACTCTCTTCTGGCTTGCAGAGTTTCTGCTGAGAGATCAGCTGTTAACCTTATGGGGATTCCCTAGTATGTTATTTGTTGTTTTACCCTTGCTGCTTTTAATATTTTTTCTTTGTATTTAATTTTTGATAGTTTGATTAATATGTGTCTTGGCGTGTTTCTCCTTAGATTTATCCTGTATGGGACTGTTTGCATTTCCTGGACTGGATTTTCCATATTTCTTTTCCCATATTCAGGAAATTTTCAACTGCAATCTTTTCAAATATTTTCTCAGTCCCTTTCTTCTTCTCTTCTTCTGAGACACCTATAATTAGAATATTTGTGTGTTTAATGTTGTCCCAGAAGTTTCTGAGACTGTCCTCACTTCTTTGCATTCTTTTTTCTTTATTCTGCTCTGGAGTGGTTATTTCCACTATTTTATATTCCAGGTCACTTATCCATTCTTCTGCCTCAGTTATTCTGTTATTGATTCCTTCTAGATAATTATTAATTTCATTTATTATGTTTTTCATTATTGTTTGTTTGCTCTTTAGTTCTTCTAGATCCTTGTTAAACATTTCTTGTATTTCCTCCATTCTATTTCCAGGATTTTGGATCAAATTTACTATCATTACTCTGAATTCTTTTTCAGGTAGAATGCCTATTTCCTCTTCATTTATTTGGTCTGGTGGGTTTTCACCTTGCTCCTTCATCTGCTGTGTGTTTGTCTTTCTTCTCATTTTGCTTAACTTACTGTGTTTGGGGTTTCTTTTTCACAGGCTGCAGGTTCATAGTTCCTTTTGTTTTTGATGTCTGCCCCCAGTAGGTGAGGTTGGTTTAGTGGGTTGTGTAGGCTTCCTGGTAGAGGGGATTGGTGCCTGTGTTCTGGTGGATGAGGCTGGATCTTGTCTTTCCGGTTGGCAGGACTGTGCTCAGTGGTGTGTTTTGGGGTATCTGTGACATCATTATGATTTTAGGTAGCCTCTCTGCTAATGGGTGGCATTGTGTTCCTGTCTTGCTAGTTGTTTGGCATAGGGGTCCAGCACTGTAGCTTGCTGGTCTCTGAGTGGAGCTGGGTCTTAGTGTTGAGATCGAGATCTCTGGGAGAGCTTTTGCCGTTTGATATTACATGGAGCCTGGAGGTCTCTGGTAGACAAATGTCCTGAACTCGGCTCTCCCACCTCAGAGGCACAAGCCTGACACACAGCCAGAGGACAAATACCCTATCAGCCACACAGCTCAGAAGGTAAGGGAGAAAAAAAAGAAATAAATAAATACAATAAAATAAAATAAAGTTATAAAAAATAATTATTAAAAATAAAAAGAATTTTAAAAGTAATTTTAAAAATCAAAGAAAGTAGAGAGCAGTGAAACCAAAAAACAGATCCACCAATGATAACAAGCAATAAAAACTAAACTAAAAAAAAAGAAAAATAGGACAGACAGAACCCTAGGACAAATGTTAGAAACAATGCTATACAGACAAAATCACACAAAGAAGTATACACATACACACTCACAAAAAGGGTAAAAGGGGCTTCCTGGTGACACAGTGGTTGGGAGTCTGCCAGCCAATTCAGGGGACATGGGTTTGTGCCCTGGTTCAGGAGGATCCCACATGCCATGGAGAGGCTGGGCCCGTGAGCCATGGCCGCTGGGCCTGCATGTCCAGAGCCTGTGCTCCACAGCTGGAGAGTCTGCAACAGTGAGAGGCCCATGTACCAAAAAAAAAAAAAAAAAAAAACAAAAACTAAAATTATATATATATATATATATATATATATATATATATATATATATATATATAATCTTTGCTCCCAATGTCCACCGCCACAGTTTTGGGATGATTCATTTTCTATTCAGGTATTCCACAGATACTGTATACATCAAGTTTATTGTGGAGATTTAATCTGCTGTTCCTGAGGCTGCAGGGAGAGATGTCCCTTTATCTTCTTTGTTTGCACAGTTCCTGTGGTTCAGCTTTGGAATTGGCCCAGCCTCTGTGTGTAGGTTGCCTGAGGGCATCTGTTCCCTGCTCAGATAGGACGGAGTTAAAGTAGCAACTGTTTAGGGGGCTCTGGCTCACTCACACTGGGGGCACAGAAGGGTACGGAGTGTGTGGCGAGCCTGTGGTTGCAGAGGCCAGAGTGACATTGCCACAGCCTGAGGCGTGCCGTGTGTTCTCCCAGGGAAGTTGTCCCTGGATCATGGGACCCTGGCAGTGGCGGGCTGCACAGGCTCCCGGGAGGGGAGGTGGGGATAGTGACCTGTGCTCGCACACAGGCTTCTTGGTGGTGGCAGCAGCAGCCTTAGCGTCTCATGCCCGTCTCTGGTGTTCACCCTGATAGCCGCAGCTCGCGCCCGTCTCTGGAGCTCTTTTAAGCGGTGCGCTGAATCCCGTCACCTTGTGCACCCTGAAACAATAGTCTCTTGCCTCTTCGGTAGCTCCAGACCTTTCCCCGGACTCCCTCCCTGCTAGCTGTGGCTCACTAGCCCCCTTCAGGCTGTGTTCACACAGCCAACCCCAGTCCTCTCCCTGGGATCTGACCTCCGAAGCCCCAGCCTCACCTTCCAGCCCCCGTCCGCCCCGGCGCGTGAACAGACAAGCCTCTGGGGCTGGTGAGTGCTGGTCGGCACCGATCCTCTGTGCGGGAATCTCTCCGCTTTGCCCTCGCACCCCTGTTGCTGCGCTCTAATATCATCATGCTGAGCATTAGAATTTCAGAGTATATATTTTGGAGGAATACAAACATTTAAACAATAGCATGTAGTAATTCATCAATTAAAAGAAAATCTTTAGTCTGAAATTAAAAAAAAAATCATGAGAGTTATAGTGTTTATCGGAGAAATGTCTACAATATACAAACATTGAAAGGTTGAAATAGAAATATTTGAAAAGATAAATCCAGTGTACATTCACCAAATAGAGTAATAGTAGCTATATTAATATCATACATGATATACTTTAAATGTAAAGTGTCATTAGAAATAGATGTGGACACTAACTACAAAGTTTCAATTATTCAGGTAAACATAATCATTCTACACTTAAGTTCAGTTAATACCATAGTATCAAGATATGGAAGAGAATAAATGTACAGAATTATAAGGGAAAAAAATTATACAACACTAATAGAATTCAACCTATCTCTCAGTTGATCAATAATTTAGAAAAATAGCAGCAAGTGTATAAAACACTTAAACAACAAAATAAGCATATGAATTAAGGGACAGAAAAAGAAGCTGCATACAACAACTGGACAAAACGATGTTTTTAAGCTCCCATAAAATAATTGGAAAATTTAACCATATGCAAATCCTTAAGACAAGTCTCAACAATTTTCAAAGATTCAGCATCATACATATAATCTTTTCTGATCATAGTAGAATTTCTATTTTATTCAAATATAAGAGAAGACGTAAAAAGCACCATACATCTACAAGTGAGTCATGATTCAAAATTATAAAAGTGAAACTTTAAGTATACTTAGAATTGATCAATAATGAAATAACTATGTCAAACTTGCATGATGCAATGAAATTTGCAGTGCTAATTCTTTTATTAGAAAATAAGAGATCTCAAATATTAAAGAAATAGGTATCTAAGTTAAGAAGTGGGGGGGGGAATATGAAAAAAAATGAGGGGAATAAAGCATACACTCAAGTGAATTATGAGTGATGAAACAGAAATTAATAAGTTTAGAAACAAAAGGTTACTCAAAACAAAAATTGATTTAGTAAGAGGATTACATTAATCCTATATTTCTAATTTGGACTGGAGATCAAACCGTGTTTAATTATCTGTTATTTGTCTCATTATTGAGGTGTGGATTCCTGACCTAGGATATGGGTATGGCTAAACACACAACACAACACTGTAGTTGATATAGGTAAGAAATGTATTAGTCACACATACTCATATTCTGGGGGAGGAAGACACTGCACAGCACAGAAGGTTATATGGGTGTTGCATGCAGGAACAGAGTGGAAAAGGAGGAAGTGTGAGAGGTGTTTTTTTTTGGTTGAAGAGGGTGGTATATTCTCTGGTTCTTAGAAAAGAAATGAAATTGTCTTGTTTGAATAATTCTGCATGCTATCAAGAAACTGAAACCCACTACTCAGAGTTAAGCAAGAAGAGCTATGTGGCTGGGAGCTATTACCCATGGGAGCAGAGTGGAGAGTGGAATTTGTAGTTAGGCTACTTCAGTAACTCTCAATTTTATCAGATGTCAAAGTAGCACATAATAGAGACTCTTGATTTTATACTGCAAATCTGTAAAAAAGATAAGTAAATACTGCAAATCTGTAAAAAAGATAAGTAAATAAATGCATAAATAAATGGTAAACTGCTCAGAAATAGTAAAAGTAGCCCTTATATGTAGATGAAATGTTACATACATAAAGATTTAAGTACAAATTACAACAGTTAGAAGCAGTAAATTATGCAATTTTATGGATATTAAATTATTATAAAAATAAATATCATTAAAATCAATTAGAAAATGTCACTTAATTTAATGTTACAATAGAAACATAACCACTAAAAAAAAAAATCAAAAAATCAGATGAAATCTAAGAAAAGATAATCAAGACATCTATAGAGTACAAAAGTTTTGACAGAGTGACAGAAATATTCATTAGGTCAACCACCACTTTTTTAACTTCCTTCTAAGTGTGCATTACTATATTGTATCATTAAAAAAGCTGGGCTTCCCTGGTGGCACAGTGGTTGTGAGTCCACCTGCTGATGCAGGGGACACGGGTTCTTGCCCTGGTCCAAGAAGATTCCACATGCCGCGGACCGGCTGGGCCCATGAGCCATGGCCACTGAGCCTGCGTGTCCGGAGCCTGTGCTACGCAATGGGAGAGGCCACAACAGTGAGAGGACCGTGCACCAAAAAAAAAAAAAAAAAAAAAAGATGAAAAGCATGTTTCTCACATTCTTTTGCATTTTAGGTCCCAGAAGAGACTTAAGTTCTGCCAGTCATATGTACCCAACTGAACTTGGACTGGAATTTGGAACTTAGCTACACTGGGAATTTGGCACTGAACAAGACATTTATTTTTGCTTTTGCATTTTCTATTACACCCAGTATGGTTCTGGAGCCAAAAATTCTAGAAACAGCTCTCTGATCTCTAAATGACAGTGAAGCTGGTGTTCTCCTGAAGCCAGCATTTGTGGTAGCACCTTGCTGATCTGGGCAAAATGGGTGATCATACAGCCAGCAGCTACAACTGTTGACTTCCTTTGCATCAAATTTCTGTTCATGGCAAGGGTAGAACTTCATTGGCAGGTCAATATATAATTTTGTCCAAGTAGTAATTTCTGGAGATCTAGCCTAAACACTGCTCCTCCAACCCTTTCCACTATTTGTAAGCTATTAAATCATTTTCTACTTAAAATAGTTTGAAGTTTTTCTGTCATCTGAAAATTTACTGTAACAAAACAAAGGCATGATAAAGATCTAAATAAAGTCAGTGATATGCTCTTAAAGAACATTTCATTTCAAGGATATAGGTACAATTGAAATTAATTTATAAATCCTCAGAGCTTTCTCTGGAATTTTATTCTGATTCTCAATTTTAGAAGAGTTATCTTACAAAACATCAAGATAATATAAAACTATTACAGTAAAAAATTGGTGTTGACATAGGGAAAGATATATAAAACAAAGTAACAGCAAATCAAAACACTAGGAGCTCATAAATGAGGTCTTGTTTATATTCATTAAATCAACAAATATTTAATTATTATAATGTAAGTCAGGAACTGTTCTTTAAGCTGTGAATACATGAAAAATGTGAAAAGAGAAAAAATGATATGTGAAAAAATGATGTGTCCTTCTTACAGAATGAGAAATAACAGAGTACAGTTTCTGAATAATGAGGCAATAAATTTGAGAAAAGTGAAATTGATTTCTACCTAAAGCTATACACAGAGTAACTAATACCAATTAATTTTTTTTAAAGGAGACACACAAAAAACACCTATTAAAAAAATGGGTTAGTGTTTCAATTCTGACAGGAAAGAGCTGGGAAAGCATCACTCTCATCCTACCAATAAGAAAAAGGTACAGAAACTGAAAATCAATGCTTTTTACTGGACCCATGAGAGAACTGAGGTCACAGGATAAACGGTCACACCAAAATCTGAAGAAACATGCATATCAGGAGAGATACAGCAACCAAGATCTGCTTACCTACAGCAGAAATTGCCAGAGCCATAAACTGGCAGGAACACTTAATTAGTAAATCAATGAATTGAGATTGAATGTGGATTAAAGTGAAAATTATACACCTTGGGGGGGACACAGATGTAGGGATGCTCTCATACTTTCATGGTTCCTCATGAGGATCTGAGAAAGATCCTTTCATGGCTCTGGGAAGGCAAGGGAAATGCAGTCATTTTAAAGTATGTCCAGAGACGTCTACTTAAAAAGGACTACTCTCCAGGGAAAGGCTTTGCCTAAGCACAATTCTGAAACATAATCCCAGTCCCTTCTAACTTTCCTTTCTATCATAAGGGGAAAACAAAAACATAGTCAACAGGGGTAAGGTTTTTGAGGACACTGGCTGGGAAGTATGCAACAAGGAAACAGAAGACGACTCAGGAGACTTAAAGCTAACAGTTGGAAAAACACTCACCAGAGACAGACCACTAAAAGAATGAGATATAATTGGAAGAAGGTAAAATGACCCCCCCAAAACCTATAAAATATGCAGATGCACATTATATTCAAATTTCAGAAAACCAAAAACTAAGAGAAATATATTGAAAGAAGACAATAAAAGCACAGAAAACACAGAAACGTGTAACAAGAAAAGACTTAGAAAGAAATTACAATTAAAAAGAAAATTTTCCAAAATGGATGACAGATATCAAGCCACATAATTTAAAAAGACTATATAAAGGAAAAATGGAAGAATTTTAAAAGTAACTAGGCACAATATATTTTTTAAAGTTAATGAAGACAAATCTTTGAAGAAGCTAGAATGAAAGATACATTGTTCGAAGGAAAAACAGTGAGCTAATCTCTCTAAAGAAATAATAAAAGCCAGAAGATAATAGAAAGATATCTTTAAAATTCTGAAAGAAAACAACTGCCAACATAGAATTGTAGAACCCACTAAACTATAATTCTAAAATGAAAGTAAAAAACATATTTTCAGAAAAGTAAAATTTGAGAGTTACAAGCAGACCTACAATAGTGGAATAAAACAATTATTAGAAAGAAACAAAGTTGAAATTACTTGCAAAGCTTATGAGTATGTACAATGAATTAATACATATGATTACAATTAATAATCAATTTAAGCAGGGACGATTTATACAAGGCAAACATAAAAGTTGTATACCTATATACTTGGAAAAATGAAATTTAATTTTTTTAATTTTTCCATAGCATTTAAACCCTTGAATATTTAGGAATTGAAACAAAATATGCCCAAGATCTCTATAGAAAACTATATAACATTATTGAGGGAAAGAAAGAAAACCTGAATAAAATATAACAAATATATGAATTGAAAGGCTCAATACTGTAATAATCTCTAATCAGTCCCAGTGACACCAATATTATTTTAACAAATACAGTTTCTTTTACTGTGAAAGTCACCATTCTACATGCTTTACAAAAATTGACATTTATTTTGCATAACAACCCAATGGCATAGGTATTATTGTCACTCCTATGTTATTGTGAGAAAACTTGTGCACAGAGATTTAAAAAATTTGTCCACCCTAAAGAACTAAACTAAAGCCATTGGTTCCAGAGTCTCTTCCATGAATCAGTATATGATGCTATCTCTCTAGAGAGTGATGAAATGTTATATATATATAGGTAGATAGATAGATAGATACACACACACACACACACGTATAATATATGCACAAAAATAGTTATAGCTTTAGATAAATTGTATACACATATGTATAAAGATATGTATGTGTATATATATATAATTATATGTGTATATAAATATGCACAAATATATATATACATGTATACATATATGTGTGCATGCACATGTATGTATATATATTTTTTACATGAGACCAAAAATAAAAATGATGAAGTTGAAGACTAATTGATTTGATCACTGTACAATTATGATTTTTAAATCAATAAAAATAATTGCTAAATTAAAATCAAACTTTGTAAGGCAATTGTTGATATACTGATTTTAAAATATTTACCATTAATTTACAATTAGCAAAACTGTAATGGAATGGATAAAATTCAAAGTAAAGCTATTTAAAATGCAAGAAATAGAAATAACAAATAAATATTTTAATTTTCCTCTTCTTATAATTAATGAACTGCATATCAAAATAATTATTTACTACTGTACTCACTGAATTTTTAAGTGACAACTAATTATAATATACCATGTTTTATAACATTTGGAAAATATATTCTCTTGTAAAATTTAAACAATCTTTATGAATGACAATTTTATAATACAGATTCATAAGTGTAGTAAATATACAAATCTTTGGTCTTAGAAATTCCACTTCATGCAATAAAGAATATATCAAAGGTATAACCAAATATGCATACATATACTTATTCATGAAAACATTAGTTATAATGGAAAATGAAGAAAATAAACTTTAATCCCCAGTTATAGTGGGTTGACTACATAAATTAAAGTATATTCCTTTGCTAAGATGATGTAAGTTCTGATAAATTATGCTTTGTACCTGTGTTGATATGGACAATTATTCATAATATATTTTTAATATTAAACAAAGTTAAAGATTATATGTTTTATAATACAATTTTATTTGAAATACATATATATTTATCTTTTCATGCAAGTCGCTCTCACTTATCCTCCACAGCCTTCCTCAGTCAACTATGTTCACCCTTCTTTCCATATGGCTTCCCAACCACCTGAGGTAGCAATTTAAAAAAAGAGATACTCAAGAGTTAAGGCTTCTCAGCTTGGGTTCTTAATGATTTTGACTTTCAGATCAGCACTTTTGAGTTTCATGAAAATTTCTTCAAAAATATGGGTTCGCATTCAGAAGTATGTCTTGTTTCAACAATATGAGGCTCATTTAAAATATTATTACCATGTTGTCTGAGCAATTCAATGAAAAGCTATTAATATTATTATTGTAATGGATTTTTAGAGGTCCATAAAGAATTTCTGAGACAACATCTTGGTAGTGCATGTTCTTGTTCCATTGTTATCAGTAGAAACTGCAGAATAAACTCTCATAAGATGGAGAAAATATGGATAACAATGATATGATGTATGAGGTATATAATAAAATAGACATATAATGAGGAAATAACTTACATTTGTGCTCAGTAAAAATGATTTAAAATGCTCTGACAAATCGAACTGACTTATAAATTCAACTTGTAAAATAAGAATCACTTTTTTCCTGAACTATTTTGTCTCTGGCCACCAACTAAATGGGTCACCAAACGCTATCCTGTGCCATAATATTTGATTCGGTGATTGATTATATATAGTAAACTATTATGTGTTAAAATTAGTTATTGAGACTAAAAAAGAAAACTATTAAACATAGGAAATAAGATAAAAACTGCAACTCCATCTTTCTTGGGACACATCTTTTCAGGTTAGTACAAAATAAGTAAATGAATACTATATGTCATTCCCAGTCCATTCCTCTGGACTGGGAGTTTGGGGCTGGTAGATGCAAACTGCTACATTTAGAACGGTTAAACAACAAGGTCCTAAAGTATAGCACAGAGAACTATATTGAACATCCTGTGATAAACCATAATGGAAAAGAATATTAAAAAAATAGTACAGTAAAAAAAATACTATGTGTGATTGTTTAGCTCAACCAGAAAAAACACACAAAAAGTGAAATCCATAAAAAAGATTGCAACATATTTATATTAAATAATTAAGAAGTTATAATTAAGCTTTCCATTACTTTTGCTGTAAGACTTTGATCTAACATTCATTTTATGGTAATAATTGTAAACTTGAAGCACACATTAATTTAGGTATACTGTTGTAATTATATAAGATGCCTTATATTTTTATTATTACTAAATATTATTTTCAGAAAATGCAAAAAGAATAAAAAGCACCATATGACATCATACAGTAAATAACCTTGGATTTGAAAATTTCATGATAAAGCAGATTAAAAAAAAGAAAAAAAAACATTATTTCCCAAGAGTTTGGCATTTTTTGTTTATGGAAAGCATTAACCTTAATAGAAAACTTCTTCATTGATTTATCTTTATTGGAACACACAAAAAGAGAGAAAAATCTTTTCCATCAAATGAAAGAAGACTGGATTTAACTATTTAACTTGATTGTATACTTTAGTAATTTTTTTATTCCAATAAAAGTATTTACTACTAGACAATTTGAAAAGTGTTTCATTACTGCACAAGCTATTTCAACTGTTAGCATTTTATTTAATGGAGATTAAGTAGAAATGGAGAAAAATTATGATTTTCATTTTTAAGAAACAAAAAACTTTCCAAGCATTACAGATTAAGCTGTGTAGTGATTAATTACACAGGTCTAGGGTCAGGCCACGTTGGAACAGACTTACCACTCTTAAAATATTTTTGATTCAAGACAAATTTCTTAGCCACAGTTTTTTTCACACTCTGACAATAGTGATAAATATTGATTCATACTTCTAAGAGTTTTATTTGTTTCTTTGGTTTGTTATTTTTATTGAATTCTTTGTAGTTTAGAATGTATATAATGTGTTTAGCACTGTACATAGCAGTTAATAAGCACGTAATAAATGCAAGCCATTTTTAAAAAAGGCTTATTTAGGCAAAGTAGGTTTGAGAATGTATTAGTTCCCTAGGGCTGCCATAACAAAATACCACAAACTAGGTGGCTGAAGCAATAGAACTTTATTATCTCTTGAAGCTCTGGAAGCTAGAACTCAAAAATCAAAATATTGGCAGGGCAATGATCCCTCTGAAATCTGTAGAGCACAATCTTTTCTTGCCTCTTCCTAGCATCTGATGGTTTGCAAGAAATCCTTTGGCATTCCTTGGCTTGCCACTGTAAAACTTCAATCTCTGTCTCCGTCATGACATGGTATTCTCCTCTTAAGTGTCTGTGGCTCTGTATCTTTTTTTCCTCTTCTTATAAGAGCACCAGTCATAGTGGATTATGGGTTTACCCTACTCCAGTATCACCTTATCTTAACTAACTAAATCTACAATGACTTTATTTCCAAATAGGTCACATTCCGAGGTGCTGCATTTAGGATTTCAGCATATCTTTTTTGGGACACAATTTAACCCATATCTTGAGACATGATGAGTGCTCACATCAGTTCAAGAAGATTTTGAAGGTGAATAACATGATATTTAGTATCAGTTTATAGGGGTAAACTAAAGATCTTGACGAAACTGTGACAAAGGAATATTTAATTTAATGTCTAAGGATATCTGATTAGTAAACCAGACTAAGAACTGGGTTTCCTGAATCTGTGGCAAGCGTTCTTTTTACTAATCTACTTGGGCTCAAATCAACAGTGATAAAGGGAATAGGCAGGTAAACGTCATTCCACTTCCTGTTTAGTTGACTTCTGTTTTGTCTGTCATTTTATTTATTCATTGTGTTTCTCAGGCTAATGCAATTTTAGTTGATATTTTAAATTAAAGCAGCCTTTTGAACTTAACATCCTTTACAAATTATTGTGCTTTAGAACAGATCTTTAAAATTAAAAAACAAAAATCTTAGTTTCCTTACCTATAAAATGAAGATAATTATTATACATGACCATTCTATAGACTTAGGAGGGTCCAGTAAATTTGTACATAAAATAAATCAGTTAATAGTACGTGTTTAAGAGTGTTTAAATAATAAATATAATGGGTTTTTGCCTATATTATTACATGACTTGCTTACACAACTTATATTTGTTTATATGATACATTTTATACTATATATTTATATGTAATCATATATATTTCAACCCCTTGTTTTTTAATATAACAACTTTATTGAGATATAATTTGCATACTATGCAACTCTCCAGTTTAAGGTGTATAGTTCATGGTTTTTAGTACATTCACAGAGTTGTGCAACCATCACCACAATCAATTTTAGAACATTTAAACCACACTGCAAAGAAACTCAGTATCCAGAATCGGTCATTCCCCATTTCCCCTCAACCTCCCCAGCCCTAGGCAACCGATAATCTGTTTTCTGTCTCTATGCATTTACCTATTATAGACATTTCATATAAATGGAGTAATACAATATGTGGTATTTTGGGACCGGCTTCTTTTGTGTTTGTTTTCAAGGTTTATCCTTTTTGCATATATCAATATACCATCTCTTCTTAAGGCTGAATAGTATTCCGTTGCTGCACAGATACAGTGCATTTAAACCCATTCATCAGTTGATGGAGATTTGTCTTTTCCTACTTTTTGTTGTTATGAACAATGGTGCTATGAACAAGTTTTGTGTGGATATGTTTTCATTTCCTTTAGATGTATACCTTGGTGTGGAATTGCTGGGTCATTTTGTAATCCTACATTTAACTTTCTGAGAAATTTCCAGATTATTTTCCAAAGCAACTGCATCATTTTATGTTCCCACCAGATGTATATGAGATTTTTGCTCTCTCCACATCCTTATCAAACCTTTTTATTGTCTGTCTTTTTGATTATAGATAGTCGAGTGTGTGTGAAATGGTATCTGATAGTGGTTTTGATTTGCATTTCCTTGATGGCTAATGACTTTGAAAATCATTTCACATGCCTAATTGCTGTTTGTAATTTTTATGTGGAGAAATTTCTATTCAGATTCTTTGACCATTTTTAATTGGCTTGTCTTTTTATTATTGTCGTACTTGTTTATATATACTAGATAAAATTTCTTATGAAATACATGATTTGCAAATATTTTCTGTTTGTGTTGTGTTTCCACATTCTTTTTTTTTTTTTTTTGAGAGCAAACTGTCAGATGCTTTTATTTACATAGTTTTGTAGCGCTCTTTGGTTTTTTTAAATTAAATCTCAGTATTTCCACATTCTTGATGGTATCCCTTGAAGCACAAATGGTTTAGTTTTGATGAGGTAAACTTATCATTATTTTTCTTTTGTCACTTTTGCTTTTGGTGTCGTATCCAGGTAGGCTTTCCCTAACCCAAGGTTAAAATGATTTCTTCTACATTCTCTCTAAATGTTTTATGTTTATAGCTTCAGCTCATACTTATAAGCTTATGATCTGTTTTAGTTCATTTTTGTGTATGGTGTGAAGAAGAGGTCTGTTATGGATTGAATTTTGTCTTCCAGAAAACTGTCCTAACACTCAACACTTCAGAATGTGATCTCATTCAGAATTAGGGCTATTTCAGATGCAGTTACTTAAGATGAAATTAAACTGGAGTAGAATGGGTCCCTAATTTAGTATGACTGGAATCCTTATGAGATGAAAATAACCTCACTTGAACACCAAAATACACGGGGAGAACACTATATGATGACAGAGACAGAGATTGAAGCTTCAAGCTAAAAAACACCAAGGATTCTTTGCCATCACAGGAAGCTGAGAAGAAGCAAGGAAGAATTCTACTCAGGATCTCAGTGGAAGCATGCTCCTGCCAACACCTCAATTTCAGATTTCTTGCCTCCAGAATTGAGAAAACACATTTCCGTTGTTTTAAGCTAACCAGTTTGTGGTGCTTTGTTACAAAAGCCCTAGAAAACTATTACAGATTTTACTATCAAGAATTGATGTGCTACTGTAATGTGGAAGTGACTTTGGAACTGGGTAATGGATAGAGTTTGGAAGAATTTTGAAGCACTTGATAGCAGAAACCTAGATTGTAGGTTTTTGCAGAGATTTCTTGCAGAGATTTTTGGTAGAAATATGGATGTTAAAAGTAATTCTGGCAATGGCTCAGAAAGAAATGAGGAAAGCTGTAGAGAAAGCTTCTATTATCTTGGAGAATACAGGAACAGACTGTTGTTAGAAATATGAATGTCAAAGGTGCTTCTGGAGAAGATTCAGATGAAATGAGGAACATATTATTAGAAACTGTAAGAATGGCTATCCTTATAAATTGAATAAAACTTGGCCAAATTATGTTCTGCTGTTCAGTGGTGGAAAGTAGAATTTTTAAGTCAAGAGCTTGGATATTTAGCTGAGGAGATTTCCAAGCAAAGTGTGGAAAGCATAGCCTGGTTTCTCTTTGCTGTTTATAGTAAAATGCGATAGCAAAGAAAGAAATTGACGAAGGAACTATTAAGCAAAAAGGATCCATAACTGTTAGTCTTCAATTTCTTTCAATTATATTTGATAGCTTTCTCTGTACAAGTCTTACTCTTCTTTAATTTATTACTAAATATTTTATTTTAAGACTTTTATCTATAAATTTATGTCATCTGTAAGTGATCAGAGATAGTGTCACCTCTTTCTTTTCTTTTATTTCCATGTTTAATTGCCAAGGCTAGAATTACTGGTAAAATATTGAACAGAAATAGTAAGAACAGAATGTTTCCTGTATATTTCTCTTCCCCATTCTTCCTTCTTATGCTATTTTATATAAAAATATACGAGCCCAACTGTACGTTTTTGTAATTATTAATTTATATAATTTTGTCATTTAAAGAAGCTGAAATAAAAAAGCCAATAACAATATATGTATCAAGTTTATTTTATTAACCTTAATAATTCTGATTCTCTTCATTTATTCCTGTGGATTATAGTTACTATCTAGTATCATTTCTTTACTCCAATAAAATTTTGCTCCCTCTTCAACTCTTTTGCACCATTATTGTCATTATATTAAAGTTTTATACATTATGACTCCAACAATGTAACTACATACATATCATTTTCTACAATTATTTTTAAAATCAGTTAAGAGAACAAATGAGAAAAGATATGCATTCATAATTACCTATACCAATATGTTTCATATATGTTCAAAATACTGTCTATGGTCAGTTGCTTTCACTCTGAAGAACATTCTTTATTATTTCTATAAAATGGGTCTGCTAGAAATAAATTATTTTACCTTTTATTTATTTATTTATTTTGTTTATCTCTGATTTTCTTTACCCAGATTTTATTTATCCTCACACTTTCCTTTATTTCTGTGAGGACGTTTACTTTAATTCCTTGAAAATATTTATAAAACTTACTTTTAAGTATTTGTTAAGTTCAACATCTGGGTACTCTCACAGGCATTTTCTTTTGTATATATATATATATATATATATATATATATATATATATATATATATATATATGAGGGAGCCCACAATCCCCTCTTCCTGGAGCTTGCTGCAGCTGTTGTTTGTTTGTTTATTTGTTTAATGACTTGTCTGGAATACTTTAGTAAATTCTATTTCCTCCACAATGTGAAGCCTGTGATGTCCTTCCTAATAGTATACAGTCTTGGGCTTGTGCAATTACTCCAAGATGACAGTGATTTTAGCAATCTTCTCCTTGACTGACTCTTCTTCTGATCTCACCTTTTAACTGTAGACCTTTGTTGGTATTATATCCGTCTGTTAGGCTCTACTATTTTATGGATCATTGCTCTATTGTTTTTGATAATGCCTTGAGGCATAAATTGTTCCACAATCTGATCCAATTAAATTTGGTACTTTTTGTATGGATAGTTTCTGAGACCTATCTGTGAGGTTTGTTTTGACAGTAGGAGACCTCTTCTTAGCTGTGTCTCTCCCTGGTTCTGTCTAATAAGCTGGCTTACTACTTAGTTTGTAGCTTTCCAGCTTTCTTTTAATTTCTTACCAACAAAATCTCCACTGTTTAAAAGAATGCTCTCAGCCTTCATCATCCCCACCGTCCGCTCCAAATAAAGTCAGTTCCTTAACTTTGTGGTTCTCTGTTCTAATGACTTGACTCTTTTCATGGAAAAAAAAAAATCTCTGAGCTACTGATCTGGGGCTGGGGCAAGGACAGTAGCACCCATCTCTTGGAGTGATGCATCTGCTTTATAAACAGGGGTTCTGGGAAAGGTGGTAGTCTCTGGTATTCTTAGTTTGCCTCTCTCAGGGTGGATCCTCCAATCAATGAGTAAGTTCAAAAAAAAGGAAATCAGTGTCTCAAATTTCTCTGCTTCTCAGAACTAGAACAGAGCCTGTGCCGTATGATTTGGGATTAAGAAGGAAGGGGACTTCCGACCTCTTGCTTATGCTTTCCTGGAACTTAATTCCTCTGAAGCACAGAGCTGAGTGAGAAGATAAATGGTAGTCTACCCCTTCCAGGGTTGATTCTTGGCCACACACCTGGCTGGAATGGAGTTTCTGCCCCACTGGGACCTTTTGTGGCTCAAGTGACACAGATTTTATCTGTTCTTGACAAGACTTAGAATATTTTATTGGATAAATATTCTTAATTTGCCTTATGGCCTTAGAACAATTTTCAGAGGTTTTAAATGGCTGTCTTAAATAATTTTTACCAGGTATGGCTGTTTCACTAGGCAATAGGTCCATGAAGACTTTCAGGCAACCATTCCAGAGGTAGAGTCTTCTTCAACCTATTTTTTAATGTCTATACTAACTATAAAATTTTATCCAACATATTTTAAAATTAATTTTTTTAAAGAAACATTACTAAATTGAATTGAATTAAAACTGAAATACAGAATTGTGAAAAATTCTCTCTCAGGGATTGTTTTTTTAAAATAATGTAATCCCTTTGAAGTCATATGAAGTTGCTAAAGGCAGACCAATAATTTCACTGAGAACTACTGGAAAATCTACACAAATTCTAAAAGCTAGCTCTCTAAAGTCATCAGCTATCTGCTGAAGCAATAAGGACTAGGACTGTTAAATTTTAAGAGATGAAATATAAATTAAAATGTTGAACTAATGGGGTTCTTTTTATTAGGTTATATTCAGATTCTGTGTACACAGAAGACTGAGAATGTACACCTCGTCCAGGCAGAGAAATGTTGTTGGGGATCAGCATATTTGGTGGTTCTGTGGGACTGGAGAGACAAAAAGTAGACACTTGAGGGGACAAACTAAGGAGAGAGGGAAAAAAAATCTGACATAAAATTGCATTTCTTCTAAGAAGACTGACTTCTGATAAGTTGCAAAGGTCACCCAGTGGAGAAAAGAAGTTTTTCAATAAATTAAATGATGGGATATTCATATCTATCTTTAATGCAAAATGTCTCCTATATGTAAAAGTAAAACCCTAAACTATAAATTATCTAAAAGAAAATATGGGAGAAAATATATATGACCTTTGTTTAGGCAAAAATATCTTAGTTACAATGCTAAAAGTGTGATCTACAAAAGTACATATGGATAAACGTACTTCATCAAAATTAAAAACTTTTGCTCTTTGGAAGATACCATTAAGAAAATGTAAAAGAAAGCCACACATGGGGAGAAAATATTTCAAAATACGTATCTTATATAAAACATATTTAAAGTTAAAAAGAACTATCAAAACTCACTAAAAAGGATTTAAAAAGTAATTAATAAAAAGAAATAGAGAAATAAAAGAAAACAAGGAAATTAATTAAAAATAAGCAAAATATTTGAATGACACTTTACCATATAGACATACGGATGGCAAATAAGCCATTAAAAGATGTTCGACATTATTAGTCATTATAGAAATACACACTAATTCTAAAGGAAATACTCTGAAAACATATTAAAATGGGTACAATTTAAATAACTTATGCTATCAATTACTGATGAGGACATGAATAAACTGAAACTCTCATATACTACATGTAGAATGTAAAATAGGTAATCCACTTTAGAAAACCAATTTCTTTTTTTTGACACCAGAAGTAATAATAAAGGAAAAAACAAGCCAGACTACATTAAGATTATGATTCCTATTCACCTAAATATGTATTAAGAGAACAAAAATAAAGCCACATGAATAGTAGAAGATATTTGCAATGTAAAGATCTGATAAAGGAATTGTACTGAAAACATATGAAGAACTGCAAACATGTGAGAAAAAGATGGACAAATAGAAAAATGTAGTGATTTAATTTTCAATTTTATAACAAGGACATTTTAAAAAGCCAATAGAAGGGGGTGGTGCTTGAAAACATGCATTAATTAACTAGCCGTCATGGAAGATCATAACCCAGTATTGACATATATGCAGTCAGTGACAAAAATGAAAAAGAAGATGGTTATAACAAAGTTTTTGTGGGAACATTGAGAAACTAGAGCTCACATAAGATGTTGGTTGAGATAGAAATTTTTTTTTTTATAACTTTAGGGAAAACTCATTGTTGTTATTAAAGCTGAAGATAATAACTCCTAGGTATATGCTTATCAGAAATGCATATACATGTTCATTGAAAGAAACAAATGTTATCATAATGATATGAAACTTGAAGCAACCCAAATGTTAAACAGCATTAGAATAGATAAATTTTGATATATTCATAAAATGGAAATAATGAGAATGAATATACAAAAATTAAAATGAATAAATCATTGCTATACACAACTGGCTGGAAGAATCTCATTATAACATTAATGAATAAAAGAAGCCAGGCACAAAAGAGTTTGTATTATATGATTTGTTAATATAAGTCTCAAAAATAGGAAGACCTAATCTATACTATACAGAATGTGATATGTGGAATTCTAAGATGACCTGCAAGGTTCACTCCCACTGGTGAATATGCATCCTTGATTGTGGATGCAATTTGTGAAAATTATTTGATTTCTCTTTTTTATTTTGAATTTTTAAATTAAATTTATTTTTTTATACAGCAGGTTCTTATTAGGTATCCATTTTATACATATTAGCCTATAAATGTCAATCCCAATCTCCCAATTCATCATATCACTACCACCATACCCCCTCCCCAACATTTTCCCCCTTGTGTGTCCATATGTTTCTTCTTTACATCTGTGTATCTATTTCTGCCCTGCAAACCAGTTCACCTGTACCATTTTTCTAGGTTCCACATATATTCTTTAAAATATGATATTTGCTTTTCTCTTTCCGACTTACTTCACTCTGTATGACAGTCTCTAGATCCATCCACATCTCTACAAATGAACTAACTTCATTCCTTTTTATGGCTGAGTAACATTCCATTGTATATATGTACCACATCTTTATCTATTCATCTGTCAATGGACACAGATTGCTTCCATGACCTGGCTGTTGTAAGTAGTGCTGCATGAGCATAGGGGTGCATATGTCTTTTTGAATTATGGTTTTCTCTGGATATATGCCCAGTATTGGGATTGCTGGGTCATATGGTAATTCTATTTTTAGTTTTTTTAAGGAACCTCCATACAGTTCGGCATAGTGGCTGTATCAATTTACATTCCTATCAACAGTGTAAGAGGGTTCCCTTTTTTCCATATCCTCTCCAGCATTTGTGGTTTGTAGATTTTCTGATGATGCCCATTCTAACTGGTGTGAGGTGATACCTCATTGTACTTTTGATCTGCATTTCTGTAACAATTAGTGATGCTAAGCAGCTTTTCATGTGCCTCTTGGCCATCTGTATGTCTTTTTTAGAGAAATGTCTATTTGGGTCCTCTGCCCATTTTTGGATTGGGTTCTTTGTTTTTTCAATATTGAGCTGCATGAGCTGTTTATATATTTTGGAGATTAACCTTTTGTCCATTGTTTCATTTGCAAATATTTTCTCCCACTTTGAGGGTTGTCTTCTCGTCTTCTTTGTAGTTTGCTTTGCAAAAGCTTTTAAGTTTCATTAGGTCTCATTTGTTTATTGTTGTTTTTATCTGCATTACTCTAGGAGATGGATCAAAAAAGATCTTGCTGTGACTTATGTCAAAGAGTGTTCTTCCTATGTTTTCATCTAAGACATTTATAGAGTCCGGTCTTACATTTAGGTCTCTAATCCATTTTGAGTTTATTTTTGTGTATGGTGTTATGGAGGGTTCTAATTTCATTCTTTTTCATGTAGCTGTTCAGATTTCCCAGCACCACTTATTGAAGAGACTGTCTTTTCTCCATTGTATATCCTTGCATCCTTGGTAATAGATAAGTTTACAATAGGTGCATGGGTTTATCTCTGGGCTTTCTATCTTGTTCCACTGATCTATAGTTCTGTTATTGTGCCAGTACCATATTGTCTGGAATACTGTAGCTTTGCAGTATAGTCTGAAGTCAGTGAGTCTGATTCCTTCAGCTCCATTTTTTTTTCCCTCAAGACTGCTTTGGCTATTCAGGGTCTTTTGTGTCTCCATAGAAATTTTAAAATATTTTGTTCTAGTTCTGTAAAAAATGCCATTGGTAGTTTGACAGGGATTGCATTAAATTTGTAGATTGCTTTGGGTAGTGTATTTATTTTCACAATATTGATTCTTCCAATCCAAGAACATGGTATATCTCTCCATCTGTTTGTGTCATCTTTGATTTCTTTCATCAGTGTCTTATAGTTTTCTGAGTACAGGTCTTTTACCTCCTTAGGTAGGTTTATTCCTAGGTATTTTATTCTTTTTGTTGCAATGGTGAGTGCAATTTTTTCCTTAATTTCTCTTTCTTATCTTTCATTGTTAGTGTATAGGAATGTAAGAGATTTCTGTGAATTAGTTTTGTATCCTGCAACTTTACCAAATTCATTGATTAGCTCTAGTAGTTTTCTGGTGGCATCTTTAGGAAACTATATATTAGTACCATGTCATCCCCAAACAGTGAAAGTCTTGCTTCTTTTCCAATTTGGATTCCTTTTATTTCTTTTTCTTCTCTGATTGCCGTGGCTAGGACTTCCAAAACTAAGTTGAATAATAGTGGCAAGAGAGGGCATCCTTGTCTTGTTCCTGATGTTAGAGGAAATGCTTTCAGCTTTTAAACCATTGGGAATGATGTTTGCTGTGTGTTTGTCATATATGGCCTTTTATGTTGAGGTAGGTTCCCTCTATGCCCACTTTTTGGAGAGTTTTTATCATAAATGGGTATTGAATTTTGTTGAAACATTTTTCTGCATCTATTGTGATGATCATAGGGTTTTTATTCTTCAATTTGTTAATATGGTGTATCACATTGATTGACTTGCATATATGGAAAAATCCTTGCATCCTTGGGATAAATCCCACTTGATCACGGTGTATGATCCTTTTAATGTGTTGTTGGATTCTGTTCGCTAGTGTTTTGTTGAGGATTTTTGCATCTGTTTTCATCAGTGATACTCGTCTGCAATTTTCTTTTTTTGTAGTACCTTTGTCTGGTTTTGATGTCAGGGTGATGGTGGCCTCATAGAATGAGTTTGGGATTGTTACTTCCTCTGAAATTTTTGGAAGAGTCTGAGAAAGATGGGTGTTAGTTATTCTATAAATGTTAAATAGAATTCACTGTGAAGCCATCTGGTCCTGCACTTTTGTTTGTTGGAAGATTTTTAATCACAGTTTCAATTTTATTATTTGTGATTTGTCTGTTCATATTTTCGATTTCTTCCTGGTTCTGTCTTGGAAGATTATACCTTTCTAAGAATTTGTCCATTTCTTCCAGGTTGTCCATTTTATTGGCATAGAGTTGCTTATAGTAGTCTCTTAGGATGCTTTGTATTTCTGCGGTGTCCATTGTAACTTCTCCTTTTTCATTTCTAATTTTATTGATTTGAGTCCTCTCCCTCTTTTTTTTTGATGAGTCCGTATAAAGTTTTATCAATTTTGTTTATCTTCTCAAAGACCCAGGTTTTAGTTTTATTGATCTTTGCTATTGTTTTCTTTGTTTTCATTTCATTTAGTTCTGCTCTGATCTTTATGATTTCTTTCATTCTACTAACTTTGGGTTTTGTTTGTTCTTCTTTCTCTAGTTCCTTTAGGTGTAAGGTTAGATTGTTTATTTGAGATGTCTCTTGTTTCTTGAGGTAGGCTTGTATTGCTATAAACTTCCCTCTTAGAACTGCTTTTGTTGCATCCCATAGGTTTTGGATCATCGTGTTTTCATTGTCATTTGTCTCTAGGTATTTTTTGATTTCATCTTTAATTTCTTCAGTGATATCTTGGTTATTTAGTAACGTTTTGTTTAGCCTCCATGTGTTTGTGTTTTTTTACGTTTTTTTCCCCTGTAATTCATTTCTAAACTCATAGCGTTGTTGTCAGAAAAGATGCTTGATATGATTTCAATTTTCTTAAATTTACTGAGGCTTGATTTGTGACCCAAGATATGATCTATTCTGAAGAATATTCCATGTGCACTTGAGAAGAACATGTAATCTGCTCTTTTGGGATGGAGTGTCCTATAAATATCAATTAAATCTATTTGGTGTATTGGGTCATTTAAAGTTTGTGTTTCCTTATTAATTTTCTTCTGGATTATCTATCCATTCATGTAATTGAGGTGTTAAAGTCCCCCACTACTATTGTGTTACTGCTGATTTCCTCTTTCATAGCTGTTAGCAGTTGCCTTATGTATTGAGGTGCTCCTATGTTGGGTTCATATATATTTATAATTGTTATATCTTCTTCTTGGATTGATTCCTTCATCATTATGTACTGTCCTTCCTTGTCTCTTGTAACAGACTTTATTTTAAAGTCTATTTTATCTGATATGAGTAATGCTACCCCAGCTTTCTTTTGATTTCCATTGGTATGGAATACCTTTGTCCATCTCCACACTTTCAGTCTGTATGTGTCCCTAGGTCTGAAGTGGGTCTCTTATAGAGAGCATATATATTGGTCTTGTTTTTGTATCCACTCAGCAAGCCTGCGTATTTTGGTTTGAGCATTTAATCCATTCACATTTAAGGTAATTATCTATATGCATGTTCCTATTACCATTTTCTTAATTGTTATAGGTTTTTGTAGGTTCTTTTCTTCTCTTGTGTTTCCCACTTAGAGAAGTTCCTTTAGCATTTGTTCTAGAGCTGGTTTGGTGGTGCCACATTCTCTTAGCTTTTGCTTGTCTGTAAAACTTTTGATTTATCTGTCGAATCTGAATGAGATCCTTTCAAGTAGAGTAATCTTGGTTGTAGGGTCTTCCCTTTCATCTCTTTAAATATATTATGCCAATCCCTTCTGCCTTGTACAGTTTCTGCTGAGAAATCTGCTGTTAACCTTATGGAAGTTCCCTTGTATGTTATTTGTCATTTTTCCCTTGTTGCTTTCAATAATTTTTCTTTGTCTTTAATTCTTGTCAATTTGATTACTATGTGTCTCGGCGTGTTTCTCCTTGTGTTTATCCTGCCAGGGACTCTCTGCACTTCCTGGAATTGGGTAGCTATTTCCTTTCTCATTAGGGAAGTTTTTGACTATAATCTCTTCAAATATTTTCTCCAGTCCCTTCTCTCTTCTCCTTCTTGGACCCCTATAATATGAATGTTGTTGCATTTAATGTTGTCCCAGAGGTCTCCTAGGCTGTTTTTATTTCTTTTCATTCTTTTTTCTTTATTCTGTTCTGCAGTAGTGAATTCCACCATTCTGTCTTCCAGGTCACTTATCCATTCTTCTGCCTCAGTTATTCTGCTATTGATTCCTTTTAGTGTATTGTTCATTTCAGTTATTGTATTGTTCATCTCTGTGTGTTTGTTCTTTAATTCTTCTAGATGTTTGTTAAACATTTATTGCATCTTCTCGATCTTTGCCTCTCTTCTTTTTCTGAGGTCCTGGCTCATCTTCACTATAATTATTCTTAATTACTTTTCTGGAAGGTTGCTTATCTCCACTTCATTTAGTTTTTTTTTTTTTTTTTTTCCTGAGGTTTTATGTTGTTCCTTCATCTGGTACAAAGTGCTCTACCTTTTCATTTTGTCTATGTTTCTGTGAATTTGGTTTTCCTTCCACAGGCTGAAGAATTGTAGTTCTTCTTGCTTCTGTTGTCTGTCCTCTGGTGGATGAGGTTATCTACTTGATTTCTCTTTTCTGACTAGCTTACATTATATGGTAAAGGTGAAAGTATTCTTTGGATTTAATTAAGGATCTTAATTAGTTGAGTTTGAATTTATCAAATGGAAGGTTATACTGGGAGAACTTGACCTAATCAGGTGAGACTTTTAAAAAAGGATTCTATGCTCCTGTAGCTTTGAAGGTAGAAAGATTCATTGCTGGCCTTAAAGTAGCAAGTAACCAGTTTGTGAACTGCCTGTGGAGGAGATCATGGTCCAAGGATCCAAAAGAGTTCTCTAGAAGGTGAGAATTATCCCTAGCTGAAAGCCAGTAAATAGTGACATGAATCCTACAACCACATGAAAGAGGACTCTGAGCCACAGATGAGATAACAGCCATACCCACAACTTGAGTGTAGCCTGCTGAGATTCTGAGCTAACTATACCCAAATCCCTGACCCATGGAGACTTTGAGATAATAAATTTGTTTTATTTAACACCAATATATCTATGGTAACTAGCTATGCAGAAATTTGAAAAGAAGCAAACAAACAAAACAACTAATACAAACATCCAGGACAATGGTTTCCCTTGATGAGTGGGAGGTAATGACTGGAAATTGAATCTAGTGGAGCTTCTGGAATGCTGGTAATGTTCTATTTCATGATCTGGGTGTAATATAAATGGATGTTGACTTTGCAAAAATCCATCAAGCAAGGCACATGATGTATACAATCTATAAGGTATGTTTCACTTCAAAACAAATTTTATGCAAAAAATAAAAACAAAAGCAAAATGGACATAGATATTTGTATGAATGGTGTTATTTTATGTGCAAATTAACTTTAATGCCTATTCAATAATTCCTGAAATTTATTCTTAAGAGTTCCTAACATGGTTATATTTCTCTTAATCTTTTCCTTTTTATTTCAATCCTGTCACATTTTTTCTCTTTTTTCAGTTCTTAATTTGTATTCTTCCCTCCCCCACCCCAATATGAAGGGAATAAAATAAATAAAAGAACTACAACTAAATTTTGGAATAGAATATTAACATTTTTATGTTTTAAAATACATTGGGTTTTTTTTTTTTTGTAAGCACAAATTAACACTAATGCATTTCCATGTCAACTTTGCCAGCTATATTGATGCTGTTTGAAATAGCTCAAGGAAGCTTTACATGAAAGAGAGTTGCTTTATATTCTTAGCTCTGAATACATTTGCTCAACCCCTTTTTGAATGCTTCATTAATAAGACATAGATTCTCCATTTTCACATCTCACCACCTAGCCTTATATTTTTTCTAGTAAATGTACTAAATTTTGTTTTTTTATATAAGATATGACACATTCAGTACTAGTGTTAAGTTTCTAATATTGGTGTTTATCCCTTCGGCTTTCTTGTATTTCAAAAAGTGTTCTATGTTTTGGTAGGTGATAATTTTATACTATCTTAAGGTCCAAGATGAGCACATATCTAAAATTTGAATAGACACCTTTTAGCCTTTGGTCTTTTAAGGCAATAATGCACATTAGCAATCAAATGTCTACTTGGGCCACTTTGGTATAGCGCAATTGAGATCAAAGCAATGGTAGGGAAGCTGGTTAAAAATATCTTCCCCCACTCACTGATTTGCATATTTCACCAGTTTTTGCTAACATAGTTGGCATGAAGATAGAGGAAAATTTTGAAGGAAAGGACAAATTTAGATATGCATATTAGCAGATTTTAGTTTATCATATTACCAATGATGTCTTGAAACCTAAGGATATTAGAACAAGGGGTTTAATAAAAATGGAAGATTAAACACACAGGTTCATAATCCTCCCTTTATTTCCAAAAAGCCAGAAAAAATTTATAAAATATTTAAACATGTTTTAAAAATCCTAAGATGAGCTTGAAACCAAGGAAAAGAAATCCCGAAGCATCAGGAATGTTATAGTCTAGGGTGGGAGTTAAAGCTTGGTGGCTGTCAGTGGATTATGACCAAACACATATTTTGGTGCCATGGTTTGGTATGCATAGGAGAGGAGTTATGGCAAAAGACCCCTTGCACATCAGGGAGTCCAAATTATTTGAATATAAGAATATGTAAAGTCCTACTCTAACTAGTGAACAAATAAAAAATGAAGATAATGACCAGAATTATTGTTTGAAATGAGCCACCTGCCCTGATCCATGGGATTAGGTAAAAGCAATCAAATAACTGAGATTAGAAACTTTTGTTTGAAACAAGTTTTGAAAAAAAAGCAGATGAGAGAAACCTATTTCACAAACTGTCACTAACAAAGCCGTTTGAAATGGTTTTGCCATTTGGAACAAATCAATGAGCAAGAAAAGAGACAAGAGGAACAGTCTTGTAGATAGATTTATGTTATCCTGTGACAAAAGTAGCAGTGTACATTATTGTTATTATATTATTATTAACATTATGAATATTAATGTATGGTAATCGTACACCTGGCATTTCATTTTAAAAGGAGGAGAAATTTAATGACACACCTCTCAACATAGCAGAAATAAATCCCAAATGTGAGTTTTCAAAAATATTAATAAAGATTGATAAGAAACAATATATTTTATTTATAAGTGCAAATTAAATATAATATAGGAAACCATCTTGGTTTCTGGATACAATTTGTTTTCTTTAAAAATATATGAAGAGAAATCAAAAAGAAAATTTAATCAATATTCAATTAATATTTATTAAGGTCCTACTAAGAGATAGGCACAGAACTAGATACTGAGAATAAAGTATGGAAAAACATAAACCAAGTACCTGCCCTCATACTTACATATTATTAAAGGAAAAACAAAAGTTAGATTAAATTACTACACCACAAAATAACTTCTGTGTGGCAAAGGACATTAAACACCAAATTCTTTTTTTGCGGTACGTGGGCCTCACTGTTGTGGCCTCTCCCATTGCGGAGCAACAGGCTCCGGACGCGCAAGCTCAGCGGCCATGGCTCACGGGCCCAGCCACTCCGCGGCATGTGGGGTCCTCCCAGACTGGGGCACGAACTTGTGTCCCCTGCATTGGCAGGCGCACTCTCAACCACTGCACCACCAGGGAAGCCCTAAACACCAAATTATTAAAACTCACAAAGATGATGTTGAGTTAAAAGAAACCAAGTAAAATAGAATATATTCTGTACAATTTAATGAATATATATGTATATATGTAATATACACAACAAAATAAATAATATATACATAATAAAATATATATAACAAAAGTGAGGAATAACATTAATTTGGAAAAATTAAGATTTTGATAATATAAAATATTCAAGAGTGTCAAAAAATAACATTCTCATACAGCCACTTTGTATAGTCACTCTGAAGTGTAATTTGGAATATTCAGGTCAGATTGTATGAAACTGACCATTTAAAAATTTCATGATTCAACCCAAAACTATAAATTTAAAATTTGCATACATTACAACTCAGGAATTCCACTTATGAATACACAACTTAGGAAAATTAACCTCCATTCATGCAATGGACTTTTACAAGGGTGTTTATCATTTTATTTTTTGGTAAAAGTAAGAGTGGGGAATATTTAACAAGTACTTATATATGACAAACTAATGTGATATATTTGCAAAATTGGCTGCTATACCGCAATTTAAAAATGAATGAAAATTTCTCAAAATCCACATGGAATAAGCTAGACAAGTGGTATATAAATAGCTTCCATAGTTATTAATTAATTAAAATATTTTAAAAGACACCATACTAAGAGATATCACTTATGGATACCTACATAAAAAAGTAAAATAATAGAATATATTATACATGCCACAATAATGAAAGAGATTGCCTATAGGCAGATGGGAATGTGGGGGTTGGGAATTGTTAAAGGGTACCTTAGATATATTAATAATGCTTAATTTCTTATAAAAGAGCTGAGAGGTGAACACAATTAAAATTTAGCAGTTGTTACATCTGTATAGTGGGAACATGCTAAAAATGTATATATATAGGCTTGGCCTGTTAGCTCAGCTGGTGAAAAATGCATATATATATATATATATATATATATATATATATATATATATACACATATATATATGTGTGTGTGTGTGTGTAGATTAGATATACATATTATATATTTTTCTATATTTCATATTACTTTAAAAGAAATAAAGAAAAGGAAAAATGATGAAATTTCAATTTTGGTGGTTGGAGAGAATATAACAAAGAAAGACTGACCATGGGCTCATGGCTCAGGGAGGAAGCTACCATTAAGGGGAATTTAAGGTAAACTGTCAATTTAACAAAAGCCTTTAACGTTACAATTTTTGGTGATCATGTAGAAAACGGCAGATTTCAGTGGAAGTATCAGATATCCAATTAAAGAAACTGTTGGCTTTTGTATACCAGTGAAAGTCATTTATAATAAAACCTAGAAGGAAAATTTCCCCAAATCATAGGTGTATTGTGCTTAAGGATACACTGAAAGCTTGCTACTTTCTTATTTTATGAATTCTTTCGCACCAAATATTTGTGAAGCTACTTAGGCTCTCTTTATATAAGTCCATGATTACTGTTGATATGGCTGGTGTCTTCTGCTCTTTCTTCTTGCCTTGCAGTTTCAGTATGCGAAGCTCCACACCATTTTGAGATTATCAGGTAAAGACAATACCCAAGGGTATAGAGCAGAGACCAAGGAAGCTCGATCTTTGATGACACATTTGAATTGCTACTCCCCTGGTTTAATCTCCTTAAAATTGTTTGTTATGTGAGAAAATATGTAAATATTTGCAGCTTTATTCATTACTGCTTCTACTCAATCACCTCACTGACAACATTGTGCAAGTGGGTATTTGTGGTTGGTGAGTTCCATCTTAGAGACCTCACCTGTCTTACATGTAATGTAATATAAGCCTTTTCTAATATCCTAAAGCAAGTTGGTATGATCATTTGCAAGATGTAGTATAAGCCTTTTCTAATATCCTAAAGCAAGTTAGTATGATCATTTGCAAGATGAACAAACTTGCTTTAACCTTGTCTTGGGAAAGACAGAAGGATATATCAGTGCACGTTTTACTGATTCATAAGCAGGGAGGAAATCCGCTACATTGTGTTATTGTAGTCATAGTATAATTGCAGAATGGATGACCAGGTAAATAATATATAAATCCATGAGAAAGAGCATTTCAGAATATTACATAAATCTTTTTGGGGTGAGCTTGAACATGCACTGAATGGTACAATGAAAACCTTTTTAGGTCTTGTAGGCTGGTCTGGTTTGTAATCTCTGATCAGTTGTCTGAATTGAGCAGATTTATCAGCCTCAGCTTCTCATCTGTAAAGTAAGGTAATAGCATTATTTCACAAGGTACTACATGGAAAAAATGTATATACATATTATATATTGATAGATATAAATATGATAGAAGTATTGTTATTTTTACTTAGCACCAAGTAAATATTTATACTGGCTTTTTTCCCTTCATAGAAAATTAGTTTATTTTAAGAGATAATTTTAAAATATGACTATTAAGCAGATTCATTGAAGAAATTCCCACTTCTCTCTAGTCAAATATATTTTAGTATTCCCATAAAGCAAACTCTCATTAATCTCAGGTTCTTTGTGCACTTGTTAAAGCCCTGTATATAGTGATATTAAGTCTTGTATTTAAAGGACTTATACTGATTGTTTGCATAGAATATAGATTGAATCAAATAGATTTAATATACTACCAAATTGTTATAAAGAAAAAAATCACATTGAATTTCCTCATAGCATGTTACTTGCACACCTTTTGGCTCAACATTTTCAAATCCTGATGCTTCATGTACATAAAAACTGTATAAGACTATTTTGTATTTTAATTTTATAGTCGAGTTTGAGTGCTAAGACTAATATTAATCACATATTAAGCTAAGTATGTCCTAGTCTCAATGTGCCACCTATCTAACCATGTAACATTGCATGGTCCTTTGACGGTTACAGAAAAAAAAAAATATTTAAGATGCAAAACCAACTAGAGCTCAATAACAGAAATTATGGTAATAAACATAACAAAAATTGTTTGATTTCCTTTGCTCAGGGTGTTATCCAGTGAAGGCACAGAACAACAAATGTAAGAAGCATTGGGTATGAAGAAAGTGTTCATGAAGATTTACAAAAATTGTATTTAATTATTTGAAGTTAAACGAGAGATATAAATAGAGACCAGCTTAAATAAATATTTTCATCTTATTCAATATCACTTAAGAGTACAACAAATATGCATGCATTCCAATGGTCAGTATATTTTAGAAGCCAAATACACATAATAGGAACTAGGTATAAAATAAGTATAGCTCAGGTTAAAACCTCAAATTTTATTTAGTGAGTAGTCATAGGAGGTGAAATGTGGGGTAATAAAAATCACAGCTTGCTACCAGGATCCAAAGAAAATTAAGACATATTAGTATACAGAGTGGTTATGGAAGATTGTAAGGAAGGTTGTATTTATTTGATTCTGAAGAATGGTTACTTTTTGGAAAGATAAGGTGAAATCAAGAGCAGTCTCTTTTCCTGATTTTATTTTCAAAGAAAGAGCCATTTACTTGTTGGTTCCTTCTAGAAACCTTTTTATTCACAGCATAGTTTGGAAATGATTATAACTTGCAGAAAAAAAATAAAACCTTTTCTCATGATCATTCTGCAAAACAAAAATGTTATAGTTTGTTAAAAGTTAAAAACTAAACAAGTCCACTCAACTGAGAATATTTTGAGAGGCAGTTTGTTTCGTTGGTTAAGATGTAGGTCTGTGAGCTGACAGAACTAGTTTGAGTCCAGGCTCTATCACTTACTAGATATGAAACATTTTATTAGTTGTGTAATCTCTGCGTATATCAGTTTTCTCATCTGTAACATGGGATTGTTTTAAGTGTTAAATGAGTTAATGATGTAATGCAGCACCTGGCACATGGTAAACAATTAATAAACGTAAGTTTATGTTATTTTTCTTGTTATATCAGGAGAAAAAGCCTATTTATCATTTCATATCATTGTATTGCTTAATGTTTGTACTCAATTATTTGGGTACTAATATTTCTTGCTAAAAGTGTAACATGGGTAGCATATAATGTAAGCAAAGATTTAAGAGGAAACAATTCTAAATCCTCTTCAAAATGGTAAAGTTAGGGTTGAAACATATAAAACCAAATTTTGAATCACTAATACCTATAAGTACTGAATATCAGTTTTTGACTTCCTTCTTTCAAGAAATAAAATAAAATAATCGAAGATGCCATTGTGACACAAATCAATATCTTCACATAAAAAAATTTTCTTAGTAGTCATACTACACAAGAATACCCAAAAAATATAACAAAATATTGGTAGTTCCTTTAAGATATATTTTTTTAAAATAAAGTTCTTTCTATTTTAGTGATGATACACAAACAATTACATTGTGTTCACTGGAACAAGTCAAGACGCCATCATAAGTGAATATTTTTTTAGAATTTAGAATGTGTTTATTGCTATTTTCATGGAACGTATTTTGCTTAAGGCAAGATACCATTGTTCTTGTTGTACCTAGAATTGTTCTTGGTACCTGATAGGTGTTCAATGAATATTTGTGAAACAATGAAAGTTCAAAATAAATGATACTTTGAAAATACTAAACTTACAGGTTTTCATTTCTCCAGTGTAAATCATATTCCTGGCAACCATTCTAATATTACTGCTCAAGGAGGAGACAGGAAGTCAAACATTATCTCACAAAAAAGAAAATGACATAAACAGAGTTTTTCCAGACAGTTAAAGAAACACTTTTTGATTGATGAGAAATTTTAGGAAGAAGAGATGCTTGGGGAAACAAAGTAATCCAAATCTCATTTGACTTGATTTTACATTAAAACTTAAAATCCTGAAGGATGATATCCAGGAGAGACAGGTACACAAAGCAGAGACCATGTTACTTGGCTTCCCATTTGATAATTTTTGCCAAATAACATTAACAAAATTTTAGATTTTGTGGCTTCTAAATTCAACAGAAATATTTGGACTTTATTTTTTTAAGGTTTCTAGGTTCTATCCTTAACATATTAGCCCAGAATTTATCTTTAATAGTTCTATCAATTATTCCAGTACACTGTTTATGTTTGGGAACAAATGGTCAATTAAAATAGTAAATGTTGTTTAAAAGGATCACTCTCTTTGGATCTTTGCTAATCAGTGTCACTTAAATGAATTATGGACATGAGTATCAGATGGCATCATACTTCTAACCATATCACCATTGTTTTATTTAAAAGAAAAAAAAAAGAGAGAATTTGAACATTCAACATTTTGAATAAAAAATGCAAAGATTCACAAATGCAAATTTCAATCTTACACTTCAAACTTAGTACTTGTTACTTTATAATAACGTGGTCTAAATAGAATATGTTATCTTGATACCTTATAAATAGATCACACAATCTAAATATAAATATTTATTTTAAATTATATTGTGAAGATGTCTTAGTTCAGGCTGCTATACCAAGATACCCTAGATTGAGTGGCTTAAACAGCAATCATCTATTTCTCACAGTTCTGGAAGCTGGAAATCTGAGATCAGAGTTCCAGCATGGTTAAGTTCTTGTGAGAGCCCACCTCCTGGCTTGTAAATAGCTACCTACTCATTATATCCTCATATGGCCAAGAGAGGGATCATCTCTCTTGTGTCTATTTTTATATGGCACTAATCCCATTCATAAGAATTCTACCTTCACAATCTAATTACCTTCCAAAGGCCTTACCTCCAAATACCATCATATTGGGGATTAGGCTTCAACAGATGAATTTGGGGCAGTAGGGGCGGGCACAAACTTTCAGTCACACCAGAGGACCATTGGTGTTATTATTATTATTATTTTTTTTAATGACAGAATTCTATGGGCAAATATTTTTTGGGAAATATCACAAATTAAATTCATCTTTGAACCAGTCCCATTGCAAATATTATTGGCTCTGTGACTTCCTTCAGTTAAAACAAACAAAAAAAAAACTTTAAAAATGCCGTTTGGACTTTTTTTTTCCTAACACACCAATAAAATTCTGTTTTAAGTGGACTCAGGTGTCACCTATAACACACTTTTGAGTACAATGATTTATGCTATTAATTTTCGAACCATGTTCCAAAGAACCCTAGGATTCTATGAGATATTTCTTTGGTTTCCAAGGACGAAAGTATGATCACTACGTTTGTGTTTAATTTATATCTGATCTGTCACCTCAGACTATATCTCAATATCACCACAGAAGCTGAGCTTCTAAAGCATAAGAAATTGCCCAGCAGGGTTTCCAAATTCCAAAAGTTTAAGAAGCATTGATGCAGATGATGAAAGCTAGAAATCTGAATATTAATTTAATTTCTGTTATTTACTGTGCAATCTGAAATAACATTATTTTAGATTTATTATCTTTCTATTTTTATTATTTGTAAGCAAACTAAGGATTCCTTTGTCCTATTGTCTTACATTTAAAGTTTATTGACAATTATTAAGTTATTGTGTATATTAAAAAATATTGACTAATAAATGCTTGTAAAGTACTTAGTAAATAGAAATCACTATGTAAACACATATTAAAATCATTATATAGAAAGAGAAAATGAAGATGTATACATCATATGACAAGAAAAGGCAAGCAAAATTCTGAGGTGCTCTCATATTTCATAATTAACAAAAAGTATGCACTGGAAATTTTAATGCTTGCCTAAGTAAACATTAAACAACGTTTTTTAGAGCCATTCATTTACATAACTCTTAGGTAGAGCATACTTAGCCTTCTAATGGATAATACTAATGTTAATGGCTATCATATTCTACATTTACATAATATATTTATTTTGCTCTGCTGGGAGTACTTTCACAACATTGATATCATTTTCCTTTGATGATATTCTTGTGAGGTAAAAGTACATGTAGCTCAGAAATAGATCTAAAATATAGACTGGAAAACAGTGGAGATAATCATAATAGGAGAAAAGTATTTACTAGCACACACACAAAAGTGCTAACTTAATGTTGTCTTACTTTAGAAACACATGAAGAGATGCACAGAAAATATTTTATAAATTTAAGGTAGCAAGTATTTGTCTTATTTTTCCTAACAGCTATTTGAGCCTACGTGCTTAATTTTTGTTCATGCATCACTTGCCCTATTAAATATATATTTTCCATAAATAAATTGCTCTTATTTATGATAAACTGTATTTATCATTTTGCATTGTATGTCCTTATATACATTTCATACCACATTTACTGATATTTGAAACTCTCATCTCTATAAATTGATCAAATTCATTAATTCTATTCAAGATTGATGTCTTAAGTTTAAACTACGAATATTGAATATTGCTTTAATCTATAAGCACTTACCAAAAATGGAAATCATAATAAGATATTCACATTAAAAAACAAGACAAAGATTTTTGTGGGTCATTATAGAATAGAAAAATGTAGCAGTAGGTGAAACAGGTGCTTCAAGCTTTCTAGACTCCAGAACTGTCTACTGCATACATACTATTTAAGAAGCAAAGAATTTGAACCAAATCCATTTCTTAACACCAGAAAATGTAGGAAATTCCACTGTCTATAAAAATGACATAATAAAAACTATGTGGAAACACTCTCAGGAGAGAGGTTTTAATAAAGTTTCTTACTCAGCAAAGCTGGATCAGTATTTTTCAAACAGCAAGATGCAACCCATTATTGGATTTGAAATCAATCTAGAATGGCATAATCAGTATTTAAAAAATAAAACAGTATATAATAAGGAATATTAGAGTACATAACATGTAACCTTGCATATGTTTTGTTTTGTGAAGTTTATTTTCCTGATATACACATATACAATTGTGCACCAGGTTAGAATGTAAATTGAATTTGTCTTGTTTTCTGTCAAAAAATCTTGAAAGGTAGTGAACTTGAGTTAGTAGGAAAAAATTCCAACAAGTCTGGAAAGCCCAACTTCCTTCTTAGTAGAGATATCTATGATATCAAAATTATCATTAGAATTTTATTAGGATAAAATGTCATCCTAGTTGCCTTCATATACCAGGTTTTGGACTGGAACCCTTAAGGACAGAATATTCACAATAAGAGTAGGATGGGGGTGTGTAGAAAAAGAGAACAAGAGGAAATAGATAAAAATAACAAATGTAAGACAAACTCCCATTCACAATTAACCTATAAACTAAAATTCAAGAGAAAAAGCAAAACTAAGAAGAATAAAGAATACCAGATGTAAACTTATCCCAACCGAATAAAAACAATAGAAAAGTAAGAAATTACCTTAAAATGGGGATATTGTGAAAGAATGGTGTTCTGGGAACAGAGCAATCCATACAAAGCTCTCAGTTCTTCCAATCTGAACTCCAAGTTAACAGTCTCTGTGAGCTAGGAAGCATACAAAACAATGGTAATCTAAATTGAAGAGAGTTGTTGGCTTCCAAAGGGTTTCCAGTAGAGATATCTAAGGAAGATTTGTTTCCTCCAGGTCTCCTCTCCCCCACTGCAGAGGGAGATTAGACGTCAGCTTAGTGAAATACAAGCATGGGGGAAGATCAGAAAGTGTCATACATCATATCCTAGGGAGATTTGGCACCTCAGAGGTGTTTGGAGCACTGAGGTGACATTAAATGATCTGCATTCCCTTGTATTCTACTCTAAGAAAGAGCTGGAAGGCTAGATGAGGCTTTTCTGCTACTGAAGCTTGAAAAATATAAAACAAATTTGGAACTGGGATGCTTGCCTCAGGTACCTGCTACTATGCTCTGGCTTATGACAGCAGATACTACTTTGCTGCCATAATTTAATATATTTTAAGAACAAATCCTAACTCAAAAAGAAAGAGGGCTTAGCAATCACAGAGAAGAAGAAAAAGGAAATTAGAGAGAGAGAGAGAGGAATATGACTGTAAAATAAAGCTGCAGAGGGAGAGAAATAACATTTTCAGCAAAGGATAATAATATAAGCACTTTCAAGTGTTCAGGAAAAAAAAATTCAGAAAAATAATAATAGTAGAGGAATTTAAAGAAAAATACAGTCACTGCTGAGGCTTGGAAAAGCACAAGAGATAATTATCTTGAAATACATAGCAACATATAAAGACAACAGAATCAAAAGGCAAAAGATAATTTGAAAAGAGATTAAAAAATATATTATATAAAATTGGGTATTCTAAAGAAAAAGAAAACAGACAAAAAAGAGGTAATATTTAAACAAATAATAGAAAAATTTTTTTGAGTTGGAAAAGAGCAAAGTGTGCAGATGGGAAATAAAATAAACCAAGTTGATGAGAAAACTCATTCACTCAAATATTGGTGAATTCTTGAACTCTTTGGATAAGCAAAAAATTTCTTATGCATTCCCAGAAAAGTAAAAGAACAAGTTATCTTTTGGATTATAATAAAATTGGAATTGGACTTTTCATCTGTGCCACTGGAAAATAGATGGTGGAATGTCATCCCAAGAACACTAAAAGGAATGAATTGCAACACAAGAATCCTAGTCAAGACATCATCCTTTTGCTAGAGTGGAATAAAGACATTTGTTGGGGATACATAAGATTCAGAGAATAGATATCAATTATTTATCACGATGGAAATTACTGAGATAGCTATACAAAAGTCATTCACAATTCCATTCTTATTTTCCTATGTGAAACATAAAGCCTGTAAAATTGAATTCACTAATTTCTCATGTAGATAATGGTGTACATACTACATAATTCTAGCCTATGTTATTTAGCAGAAAACTGCTGTTGTCAACTATTCATTTCCCTCCTGTTTCATGCTTATAACATGAACTGAAAACCATGGAAGTGAAGTGGTCATCTCAATACCAACTCTTTACTCTAAGAATGACAGAGACAGATGATATTAAGATCCTGGTTTCCTGAGAGATCAAGATGGCAGAGGAGTAGGAAGCAGAGTTCACCTCCTTCCACAGAAACATTGAAAATGCATCTACAAGTGGAACAACTCACACAGAACAGCTACTGAGCACCAACAGAAGACCTCAGACATCCAAAAAGACAAGAAAATGTCCATATAACTGGGTAGGACTAAAGGAAAAAGAAAAAGAAGGAATCAGGATGGGGCCTGTGCCCCAGGGAGGGAACTGTGAAGAAGGAAAGTTTCATGTACCTTGGGAAATCTCCTCACCAGTGGGGAGATCAGCCTGGACAGAGGGGGATCTTCAGAGCCTAAGAGAAGAGAGCAGCAACTGGTTTCTGGAAGACAAAACAGAGAGTAACCTGCCCAGAGGGTTGGCATCACCACCTTGTGATCCCCAACCTGAGACATTCTTCTGTCAGTGAGGGTGGGGGGTCAGACGCTGAAACTCAGACTCTGGAGCTCAGTCCCAGGGAAAGGACCAGGGTTAGGTGTGGAAACATCCTGAAGCAGTTAGTCTGTGGCAACTGAGGATGTATTAGGAAGAAACCTGGGCCTGCCAGAGAGGCAAGTCACCATTATTGGGAGACACACAGGGAGAGATGCAAGACCACCATAAAAGCTTCCTTCCCTGTGAGCACACCCAGGCAATAGGACACTGCCTAAAGGAGGTTCAGGGGTGGGTGTGAGTCACAGCTGCCATCTTGGGCTCCAGGTGGGCATTGGCCACCTCTCTTCCAGACTTGTGGGTAGATGTCAGACCCCATACCTGCTGACCCAGAAAGGCGTGGACAGCTCCAGCCACTAGAAACTCAGCCAGCAGGCTCCAGGACCTACCCATTTTGTCCCAGGAGGGTGAGGATAGCTTCAGTGACTAGGAAATCCACCAGTGGGTGCCAGAAACTGCCCTGCTGTCCCAGGATTGCACAGATAGTTTTCCCACTAGGAAATTCCCCCAGAGGAGTGGCTGAAACCACAGCTGAGCTCCAGGAGCTGTGTGACTAAGGAAGAAGAGCTGAAATCTCTCTTCATGGCTGCATGAAATGCAGAGTTACACCTCCACTGACAGTTTCCTAAATTCAGCACCTGTGAAACATCTGAAATGACAACAAGTGCTCCTGTAGCTGAGACAGGTCTGGCTTTAGCATCTGTGGGGTTAATGGGCATGTACACACAGGGGTTGGGCCAGACCAGAGTCTGAGATACCTCCATAGCTCCCACAATGGGCCCAGGTGCTTGACTACTGCAGTCCTAGAACCTGACCTCCGTGGATCTGTGCCAGTGGCTGGGGAAAATAATGTGTGAGAGTCACTGGGGTCAATTGCCAGCATACCCAGAGTTAAGGTGTACCTGAGAGCAGTGCCAACAACAGTGTACTTTGTGAGACCACACAACAGGCTAAAGGGAACACATCAAAGCACATTCACAGGTGAACATCTCCAGAGGAGGAATACTCAGTGTCTTCTCTCTCAGTGGGATTGCTCCAATCCTGCCTACTTCACAACACAGATCAGAATCACAGCTAAGAAACAGATCTGGAGGCCTCTACTCCAACAACTAAGGAGCAGACCCCCACGTCTGACAGGGCAGTAACAACCACAGAGCAAAGAGAAGGCCTTAATCAATATCTAGGGCAGGCTCTGGTCACCACAATACTAATCAAACCCTCTATCAAGGGGATAATGGCACAAGTCTCTGGACCAACCTCTCACCAAGGAGCAGACACCAGAAGCAAAAGGAACTACGATCCTGCAGCTTGCAGAAAGGAGACCACAAACACAGTATGTTAGATAGAATGAGACAGCAAAGAAATATGTTGCAAGAACAACTAAATGAAGAGGAGATAGGCAATCTATCTGAAAAAGAATTAAGAGTAATGATAGTAAAGTTGATCTAAGATTTCAGAGAAAGAATGGAGGTACAGATCAAGAAGACACAAGAAAAGTTCAACAAAGACCTGGAAGAACTAAAGAACAAACAAACAGAGATGAACAATAAAATAACTGAAATGAAAAATACACTAGAAGGAATCAGTAGCAGAATAACAGAGGTAGAAGAACGGATAAATGACCTGGAAGACAGAATGGTAGAAATCTCTGCCATGGAACAGAATAAGGAAAAAAGAATGAAAAGAAATGAGGACAGGGTCAGAGACTTCTGGGACAATATTAAAAGCACCAACTTTCTAATTATAGGGGTTCCAGAAGAAGAAGAAAAAGAGAAAAGGCCTGAGAAAAATATTTGAAGAGATTAAAGTCAAAAAACTTCCCTAACATGGGAAAGGAAATAGTCACCCAAGTCAGGAAGTGCAGAGAACCCATACAGGATAAACCAAGGAGGAACACACTGAGACACATACCAAACAAACTAAAAAAAATTAAATAATAATAATAATAAAATATTAAAAGCAGCAAGGGAAAATCAATAAATAACATACAAGGGAATCCCCATAAGGTTTTCAGCTGATTTTTCAGTAGAAACTCTACAAGCTAGAAGGGAGTGACATGATATATTTAAAGTGATGAAAGGGAAAATTTTTTAAACCATGAATACTCTATCCAGCAAAGCTCTCATTCAGGTTAGACAGATAAATCAAAAGCTTTACAAACAAGCAAAAGCTAAGAGAATTCAGCACCACCAAACCAGCATTACAACAAATGCTAAAGAAATCCTCTAGGCAGGAAACAGAAAAGAAGAGAACAAAAAAGGAAGTGAAGAAAAAAGACTTTCAAAACAAACCCAAAACAATTAAGAAAATGGCAATAGGAATATACATATCAATAATTCCCTTAAACATAAATGGATTAAATGCTCCAACCAAAAGACACAGACTGGCTGAATGGATACAAAAACAAGACCTGCATATATTCTGTCTACAAGAGACCCACTTCGGACCTAGGGACACAAACAGACTGAAAGTGATGGAGGAAAAAGATATTCTATGCAAATTGAAATCAGAAGAAAGCTAGAGTAGCAATACTCATATCAGACAAAATAGACTTTAAAGACTGTTACAAGAGACAAGGAAGGACACTACATAATGATCAAGGGATCAATCTAAGAGAAAGATATAACAATTTAAAATATATATCCATCCAACATAGAAGCACCCCAATACCTAAGGCAAATGCTAACAGCCATGAAAGGGGAAATCGACAGTAACACAATAATAGTGGGGGACTTTAATACCCCACTTACACAAATGGACAGATCATCCAGACAGAAAATTAATAAGGAAACACAAACCTTAAATGACACATTAGACCAGATAGACTTAATTGATATTTTTAGGACATCCCATCTGAAAGCAGCAGAATACATTTTCTTCTCAAGTGCACACACAACATTCTCCAGGATAGATCACATCTTGGGTCACAAATCAAGCCTCAGTAAATCTAAGAAAACTGAAATTGTGTCAAGCATCTTTTCCGACCACAATGCTATGAGATTAGAAATCAATTACAGGAAAAAAAAAACTGTAAAAAACACAAACACATGGAGGCTAAACAATATAACCAAGAGATCACTGAAGAAATTAAAGAGGAAATCAAAAAATACCTAGAAAAAAATGATAACAAAAACACAACAACCCAAAACTTATGGGACTCAGCAAAAGCAGTTCTAAGAGGGAAGATTAAAGCATCTTAATCTCACTTCAAGAAACAAGAGAAATCTCAAATAAACAATTTAACCTTACACTTAAAACAACTAGAAAAAGAAGAACAAAGAAAACCCAAAGTTAGTAGAAGGAAAGAAATCATAAAGATCAGAGCAGACATAAATGAAATAGAAACAAAGAAAACAATAGCAAAGATCAATGAAACTAAAAGGTAGTTCTTTGAAAAGATTAAAAAAAATTGATAAAACTTTAGTAGTTTCATGAAGAATGAAAAGGACAGGACTCAAATCAATAAAATTAAAAATGAAAAAGGAGAATTTACAACGGACACCGCAGAAATGCAAAGCATCATAAGAGACTACTACAAGCAACTCTACGCCAGTAAAATGGACAACCTGGAGTTGAGGGTGTTAGGCAGGGAGTATCAAAGAGACACAAGAAAACTTTTGAGAGTAATGGATATATGTTTATTATCTTAATTTTGGATTCTGGTAATAGTTTCATGAGTGTATACCATTCAAAACATAACCATCTTATACTTTAAATATGTACCATTTATCAATTATACCTGAATAATCTGTGAAGAAAAGAAAAAAAAGACACAAATGATTTTTCCTGGATAAAAGAACCAACATGTTTTGACAGGTAATTAGATACTCCAAACACAATTCTTATGTCAAAGTAGTTGTAACCAGAGGGGCGAAACCCTTCCAGGGCCTCAGATTGGGCTCTTGTCTAACACTTCGAAATGAATTGTCTAAGGAGACACAAGTACTGACAAAGCAAATGACTTTATTGGGAAGGGGCGCCCGGGTGGAGAGCAATAGGTTAAGGGAACGCAGGAGAACTGCTCTGCCACGTGGCTCACAGTCTCAGGTTTCATGGTAATAGGGTTAAGTTTCTGGGTTTCTCTGGCCAATCGTCTTGTTTGTGCCTGTATTTGGTCTGACTCAAGGTTCTTCCTGGTAGCACATGCATCTCCCAACCAAGATGGATTCCAGCATTAAGTTTTCTGGGAGGCTGGAGGAACATATTATGGGCTGATGTCTCCTCCCTCCTTTTGGTCCCTTTTGGATTCTCCCGGTTAGTTTTTGGCAGGAGTACAGTGTTCCTTATCAGAACCTCCTGTTGTGAGACGACTCATGTAAGCAGTTATTATCGTGCCTGGCCAAGGCAGGTGGTTTCAGTCAATGGTTGCCTAACATAATTATTTGAAGTCAATATTTATCACCATGTTGTTTCATAGTGATGAATGCCAAATGTAAGGGTCAGATAGAAAAAATGTCTAGATAACCACTTAGTCCAAGCACATATATAGTCAAAGATGGTTGCAGTTCAAATATGGCATTGTTATTGTCAACAGATAGTTATTGAGAATTAACTGCTTGTCTTGCAATAAAATTGAAACTAGAGATTATTTTCTATTACAATGATGTAATTTTTCCCTTAGTTTGAAACCTAAAAAATAACAAGAGCTACCTATTAGACTGTAATGACAATGACAAAACATCTGAATCAAAAGGAAAAAAATATCTAGCTAATTAGGGATCTGTCCATGCAGATGAAACATCTGAATATTGGAAAGGTGTTTTTTGTTTTTTTTTTCTATAGCTCCTTGTTATTCAACTCTGTTAAAAAGTTCAGTGTATCCAAGGTAGTAAGGAAATTAAAATAAGTATTTTGGATCTGCATACAGAAGAAACATTTGGGTCAATAATATTCTCATTGTTTTTAAATGGCTTTATGTTATCATTTCTAAAGTTTTAATAAATTGGCAAGTGACTGATCAATATGATTAAAGGAGTCTTTCATTTGGATAAATGAATCATTTGAT